>NW_027479749.1:0-69740 GCF_051014685.1 Ptiloglossa arizonensis
CATACCGTTGTAATGGGGCTAGTTTTCTACTTTCAGATGCAACAGAAACATTGCGATGGTCAATCCGTTCGCGAGATATGGCAGTTTGAGGTAAGAAACGCTTGAGAAACTCCAAATTTTCGCAGTTCTGATGCTCGAAACGAATAACTAGAACGGCCTAGGGGAAAACTACTCTACCGTTGTAAATGGGCGAATTTACTTTCAGATGCAACAGAAACTTGCGATTTGGTCAATCCGTTCGCGAGATATGCAGTTTTGAGGTAAGAAAAGCTTGAGAAACTCCAAATTTTCGCAGTTCTGATGCTCGAAACGAATAACCAAACGGCCTAGGGGAAAACTACTCATACGTTGTAATGGGGCTAGTTTCTACTTTCAGATGCAACAGAAACATTGCGGATTGGTCAATCCGTTCGCGAGATATGGCAGTTTTGAGGTAAGAAACGCTTGAGAAACTCCAAATTTTCGCAGTTCTGATGCTCGAAACGAATAACTAGAACGGCCTAGGGGAAAACTACTCATACCGTTGTAATGGCGAGTTTCACTTTCATATGCAACAGAAACTTTGCGGATTGTCAATCCGTTCGCGAGAATGGCAGTTTTGAGGGTAAGAAACGCTGAGAAACTCCAAATTTTCGCAGTTCTGATGCTCGAAACGAATAACTAGAACGGCCTAGGGGAAAACTACTCATACCGTTGTAATGGGCTAGTTTCTACTTCAGATGCAAACAGAAACTTTGCGGATTGGTCAATCGTTCGCGAGATATGGCAGTTTTGAGGTAAGAAACGCTTGAGAAACTCCAAATTTTCGCAGTTCTGATGCTCGAAACGAATAACCAAAACGGCTAGGGGGAAAACTATACTCATACCGTTGTAATGGGGCGAGTTTCTACTTTCAGATGCAACAGAAACTTGCGGATTGGTCAATCCGTTCGCGAGATATGGCAGTTTTGAGTAAGAAACGCTTGAAAAACTCCAAATTTTCGCAGTTCTGATGCTCGAAACGAATAACCAAAACGGCCTAGGAAAAATACTCATACCGTTGTAATGGGGCTAGTTTCTACTTTCAGATGCAACAGAAACTTTGCGGATTGGTCAATCCGTTCGCGAGATATGGCAGTTTTGAGGTAAGAAACGCTTGAGAAACTCCAATTTTTCGCAGTTCTGATGCTCGAAACGAATAACTAGAACGGCCAAGGGGAAAACTACTCATACCGTTGAATGGGGCGATTTCTACTTTCAATGCACAGAAACTTTGCGGATTGGTCAATCCGTTCGCGAGATATGGCAGTTTTGAGGTAAGAAACGCTTGAGAAACTCCAAATTTTCGCAGTTCTGATGCTCGAACGAATAACTAGAACGGCCTAGGGGGAAACTACTCATACGTTGTAATGGGCGAGTTTCTACTTTCAGATGCAACAGAAACTTTGCGGATTGGTCAATCCGTTCGCGAGATATGGCAGTTTTGAGGTAAGAAACGCTTGAAAAACTCAAATTTTCGCAGTTCTGATGCTCGAAACGAATAACCAAAACGGCCTAGGGAAACTACTCATACCGTTGTAATGGGGCTAGTTTCTACTTTCAGATGCAACAGAACTTTCGGATTGTCAATCCGTTCGCGAGTATGGCAGTTTGAGTAAGAACGCTTGAGAAACTCCAAATTTTCGCAGTTCTGATGCTCGAACGAATAACTAGAACGGCCTAGGGGAAAACTACTCATACCGTTGTAATGGGGCGAGTTTCTACTTTCAGATGCAACAGAAACTTTGCGGATTGGTCAATCCGTTCGCGAGATATGGCAGTTTTGAGGTAAGAAACGCTTGAAAAACGCCAAATTTTCGCAGTTCTGATGCTCGAAACGAATAACCAAAACGGCCTAGGGGAAAACTACTCATACCGTTGTAATGGGCTAGTTTCTACTTTCAGATGCAACAGAAACTTGCGGTTGGTCAATCCGTTCGCGAGATATGGCAGTTTTGAGGTAAAAACGCTTGAGAAACTCCAAATTTTCGCAGTTCTGATGCTCGAAACGAATAACTAGAACGGCCTAGGGGAAAACTACTCATACCGTTGTAATGGGGCGAGTTTCTACTTTCAGATGCAACAGAAACTTTGCGGTTGGTCAATCGTTCGCGAGATATGGCAGTTTTTTGAGTAAGAAACGCTTGAAAAACCAAATTTTCGCAGTTCTGATGCTCGAAACGACTAACCAAACGGCCTAGGGAAAACTACTCATACGTTGTAATGGGCTAGTTTTCTACTTTCAGATGCAACCGAAACTTTGCGGATTGGTCATCGTTCGCGAGATATGGCAGTTTTGAGGTAAGAAACGCTGAGAAACTCCAAATTTTCGGAGTTCTGATGCTCGAAACGAATAACTAGACGGCCTAGGGAAAACTACTCATACCGTTGTAATGGGGCGAGTTTCTACTTTCAGATGCAACAGAAACTTTGCGGATTGGTCAATCCGTTCGCGAGATATGGCAGTTTTGAGGTAAGAAACGCTTGAGAAACTCCAAATTTTCGCAGTTCTGATGCTCGAAACGAATAACTAGAACGGCCTAGGGGAAAACTACTCATACCGTTGTAATGGGGCGAATTTCTACTTTCAGATGCAACAGAAACTTTGCGGATTGGTCAATCCGTTCGCGAGATATGGCAGTTTTGAGGTAAGAAACGCTTGAGAAACTCCAAATTTTCGCAGTTCTGATGCTCGAAACGAATAACCAGAACGGCCTAGGGGAAAACTACTCATACCGTTTGTAATGGGGTAGTTTCTACTTTCAGATGCAACAGAAACTTTGCGGTTGGTCAATCCGTTCGCGAGATATGGCAGTTTTGAGGTAAGAACGCTGAGAAACTCCAAATTTTCGCAGTTGTGATGCTCGAAACGATAACTAAAACGGCCTAGGGAAAACTACTCATACCGTTTGTAATGGGGCGAGTTTCTACTTTCAGATGCAACAGAAACTTTGCGGATTGGTCAATCCGTTCGCGAGATATGGCAGTTTTGAGGTAAGAAACGCTTGAGAAACTCCAAATTTTCGCAGTTCTGATGCTCGAAACGAATAACTAGAACGGCCTAGGGAAAACTACTCATACCGTTGTAATGGGGCGAGTTTCTACTTTCAGATGCAACAGAAACTTTGCGGATGGTCAATCCGTTCGCGAGATATGGCAGTTTTGAGGTAAGAAACGCTTGAGAAACTCCAAATTTTCGCAGTCTGATGCTCGAAACGAATAACCAAAACGGCCTAGGGGAAAACTACTCATACCGTTGTAATGGGCTAGTTTTACTTTCAGATGCAACAGAAACTTTGCGGATGGTCAATCCGTTCGCGAGATATGCAGTTTTGAGGTAAAAACGCTTGAAAAAACTCCAAATTTTCGCAGTCTGATGCTCGAAACGAATAACCAAAACGGCCTAGGGGAAAACTACTCATACCGTTGTAATGGGGTAGTTTCTACTTCAGATGCAACAGAACTTTGCGGATTGGTCATCCGTTCGCGAGATATGGCAGTTTTGAGGTAAAAACGCTTGAGAAACTCCAATTTTCGCAGTTTGATGCTCGAAACGAATAACTAGAACGGCTAGGGGGAAAACTACTCATACGTTGTAATGGGGCGAATTTCTACTTCAGATGCACAGAAACTTGCGGATTGGTCAATCCGTTCGCGAGATATGGCAGTTGAGGTAAGAAACGCTTGGAAACTCCAAATTTTCGCAGTTCTGAATGCTCGAAACGAATAACCAGAACGGCCTGGAAACTACTCATACCGTTGTAATGGGCTAGTTTCTACTTTCAAGCAACAGAAACTTGCGGATGGTCAATCCGTCGCGAGATATGGCAGTTTTGAGGTAAGAAACGCTTGAGAAACTCCAAATTTTCGCAGTTGTGATGCTCGAAACGAATAACTAGAACGGCCTAGGGGAAAACTATCATACCGTTGTAATGGGGCGAGTTTCTACTTTCAGATGCAACAGAAACTTTGCGGATTGGTCAATCCGTTCGCGAGATATGGCAGTTTTGAGGTAAGAAACGCTTGAGAAACTCCAAATTTTCGCAGTCTGATACTCGAAACGAATAACTCGAACGGCCTAGGGAAAACTACTCATACCGTTGTAATGGGGCGAGTTTCTACTTCAGATGCAACAGAAACTTTGCGGATTGGTCAATCGTTCGCGATATGGCAGTTTTGAGGTAAGAAACGCTTGAAAAACTCCAAATTTTCGCAGTTCTGATGCTCGAAACGAATAACCAAACGGCCTAGGGGAAAACTACTCATACCGTTGTAATGGGGCTAGTTTCTACTTTCAATGCAACAGAAACTTTGCGGATTGGTCAATCCGTTCGCGAGATATGGCAGTTTTGAGGTAAGAAACGCTGAGAAAACTCCAAATTTTCGCAGTTCTGATGCTCGAAACGAATAACTAGAACGGCTAGGGGAAAACTACTCATACGTTGTTAATGGGGCGAATTTCTACTTTCAGATGCAACAGAAACTTTGCGGATTGGTCAATCCGTTCGCGAGATATGGCAGTTTTGAGGTAAGAAACGCTTGAGAAACTCCAAATTTTCGCAGTTCTGATGCTCGAAACGAATAACCAGAACGGCTAGGGGAAACTACTCATACCGTTGTAATGGGGCTAGTTTCTACTTTCAGATGCAACAGAAACTTTGCGGATTGGTCAATCCGTTCGCGAGATATGCAGTTTTGAGGTAAGAAACGCTTGAGAAACTCCAAATTTTCGCAGTTGTGATGCTCGAAACGAATAACTAGAACGGGCCTAGGGAAAACACTATACCGTTGTAATGGGGCGAGTTTCTACTTTCAGATGCAACAGAACTTTGCGGATTGGTCAATCCGTTCGCGAGATATGGCAGTTTTGAGGTAAAAACGCTTGAGAAACTCCAAATTTTCGCAGTTCTGATGCTCGAAACGAATAACTAGAACGGCCTAGGGGAAAACTACTCATACCGTTGTAATGGGCGAGTTTCTACTTTCAGATGCAACAGAAACTTTGCGATTGGTCAATCCGTTGCGAGATATGGCAGTTTTGAGTAAGAAACGCTTGAAAAACTCAAATTTTCGCAAGTTCTGATGCTCGAACGAATAACCAAAACGGCCTAGGGAAAACTACTCATACCTGTAATGGGGCGAGTTTCTACTTCAGATGCAACAGAAATTTTTGCGGATTGGTCAATCCGTTCGCGAGATATGGCAGTTTTGGAGGTAAGAAACGCTTGAGAAACTCCAAATTTTCGCAGTTTGATGCTCGAAACGAAATAACTAGAACGGCCTAGGGGAAAACTACTCATACCGTTGTAATGGGCTATTTCTACTTTCAGATGCACAGAAACTTTGCGGATTGGTCAATCCGTTCGCGAGATATGGCAGTTTTGAGGTAAGAAACGCTTTGAAAAACTCCAAATTTTCGCAGTTCTGATGCTCGAAACGAATAACCAAACGGCCTAGGGGAAAATACTCATACCGTTGTAATGGGGCTAGTTTCTACTTTCAGATGCAACAGAAACTTTGCGGATTGGGTCATCCGTTCGCGAGTAATGGCAGTTTTGAGGTAAGAAACGCTTGAGAACTCCAAATTTTCGCAGTTTGATGCTCGAAACGAATAACTAGAACGGCCTAGGGGAAGACTATCATACCGTTGTAATGGGGCTAGTTTCTACTTTCAGATGCAACAGAAACTTTGCGGATTGGTCAATCCGTTCGCGAGATAGGCAGTTTTGAGGTAAGAAACGCTTGAAAAACTCCAAATTTTCGCAGTTCTGATGCTCGAACGAATAACCAAAACGGCCTAGGGGAAAACTACTCATACCGTTGTAATGGGGCTAGTTTCTACTTCAGATGCAACAGAAACTTGCGGATTGGTCAATCCGTTCGCGAGTATGGCAGTTTTGAGTAAGAAACGCTTGAGAAACTCCAAATTTTCGCAGTTCTGATGCTCGAAACGAATAACTAGAACGGCCTAGGGGAAAACTACTCATACGTTGTAATGGGGCTAGTTTCTACTTTCAGATGCAACAGAAACTTTGCGGATTGGTCAATCCGTTCGCGAGATATGGCAGTTTTGAGGTAAGAAACGCTTGAGAAACTCCAAATTTTCGCAGTCTGATGCTCGAAACGATTACTAGAACGGCCTAGGGGAAAACTACTCATACCGTTGTAATGGGGCGAGTTCTACTTTCAGATGCAACAGAAACTTTGCGGATTGGTCATCCGTTCGCGAGATATGGCAGTTTTGAGGTAAGAAACGCTTGAAAAACTCAAATTTTCGCAGTTCTGATGCTCGAAACGACTAACCAAAACGGCCTAGGGGAAAACTACTCATACCGTTGTAATGGGGCTAGTTTCTACTTTCAGATGCAACAGAAACATTGCGGATGGGTCAATCCGTTCGCGAGATATGCAGTTTTGAGTAAGAAACGCTTGAGAAACTCCAAATTTCGCAGTTCTGATGCTCGAAACGAATAACTAGAACGGCCTAGGGAAAACTACTCATACCGTTGTAATGGGGCTGAATTTCTACTTCAGATGCAACAGAAACTTTGCGGATTGGTCAATCCGTTCGCGAGATATGGCAGTTTTGAGGTAAGAAACGCTGAGAAACTCCAAATTTTCGCAGTTCTGATGCTCGAACGAATAACCAAACGGCCTAGGGGAAAACTACTCATACCGTTGTAATGGGGCTAGTTTCTACTTTCAGATGCAACAGAAACTTTGCGGATTGTCAATCCGTTCGCGAGATATGGCAGTTTTGAGGTAAGAAACGCTTGAGAAACTCAAATTTTCGCAGTTCTGATGCTCGAAACGAATAACTAGAACGGCCTAGGGGAAAACTACCATACCGTTGTAATGGGGCGAGTTTCTACTTTCAGATGCAACAGAAACTTTGCGGAATGGTCAATCCGTTCGCGAGATATGGCAGTTTTGAGGTAAGAAACGCTTGAGAAACTCCAAATTTTCGCAGTTCTGATGCTCGAAACGAATAACTAGAACGGCCTAGGGGAAAACTACTCATACCGTTGGTAAATGGGCGAGTTTCTACTTTCAGATGCAACAGAAACTTTGCGATGTCAATCCGTTCGCGAGATATGGCAGTTTTGAGGTAAGAAACGCTTGAAAAACTCCAAATTTCGCAGTTCTGATGCTCGAAACGACTAACCAAAACGGCCTAGGGGAAAACTACTCATACCGTTGTAATGGGGCTAGTTTCTACTTTCAGATGGCAACAGAACTTTGCGGATTGGTCAATCCGTTCGCGAGATATGGCAGTTTTGAGGTAAGAAACGCTTGAGAACTCCAAATTTTCGCAGTTCTGATGCTCGAAACGAATAACTAGAACGGCCTAGGAAAACTATCTTACCGTGTATGGGCGAGTTTCTATTCCAGATGCAACAGAAACTTTGCGGATTGGTCAATCCGTTCGCGAGATATGGCAGTTTGAGGTAAGAAACGCTTGAGAAACTCCAAATTTTCGCAGTTCTGATGCTCGAAACGAATAACTAGAACGGCCTAGGGAAAAACTACTCATACGTTGTAATGGGGCGAATTTCTACTTTCAGATGCAACAGAAACTTTGCGGATTGGTCATCCGTTCGCGAGATATGGCAGTTTTTAGGTAAGAACGCTTGAGAAACCCAAATTTCGCAGTTCTGATGCTCGAAACGAATAACCAGAACGGCTAGGGGAAAACTACTCATACCGTTGTAATGGGGCTAGTTTTCTACTTTCAGATGCAACAGAAACTTTGCGATTGGTCAATCCGTTCGCGAGATATGGCAGTTTTGAGGTAAGAAACGCTTGAGAAACTCAAATTTTCGCAGTTCTGATACTCGAAACGAATAACTAGAACGGCCTAGGGGAAAACTACTCATACCGTTGTAATGGGGCGAGTTTCTACTTTCAGATCAACAGAAACTTTGCGGATTGGTCAACCGTTCGCGAGATATGGCAGTTTTGAGGTAAGAAACGCTTGAAAAACTCCAAATTTTCGCAGTTCTGATGCTCGAAACGAATAACCAAACGGCCTAGGGGAAAACTACTCATACCGTTGAATGGGGCTAGTTTCTACTTTCAGATGCAACAGAAACTTTGCGATTGGTCAATCCGTTCGCGAGATATGCAGTTTTGAGGTAAGAAACGCTTGAGAAACTCCAAATTTTCGCAGTTGATGCTCGAAACGATAACTAGAACGGCCTAGGGGAAAACTACTCATACCGTTGTAATGGGGCGAGTTTCTACTTTCAGATGCAACAGAAACTTTGCGGATTGGTCAATCCGTTCGCGAGATATGGCAGTTTTGAGGTAAGAAACGCTTGAGAAACCCAAATTTTCGCAGTTCTGATCTCGAACGATAACTAGAACGGCTAGGGGAAAACTACTCATACCGTTGTAAGGGGCGAGTTTCTACTTTCAGATGCAACAGAAACTTTGCGGATTGGTCAATCCGTTCGCGAGATATGGCAGTTTTGAGGTAAGAAACGCTTGAAAAACTCCAAATTTTCGCAGTTCTGATGCTCGAAACGAATAACCAAAACGGCCTAGGGAAAACTACTCATACCGTTGTAATGGGGCGAGTTTCTACTTTCAGATGCAACAGAAATTTTGCGGATTGGTCAATCGTTCGCGAGATATGGCAGTTTGAGGTAAGAAACGCTTGAGAAACTCAATTTTCGCAGTTCTGATGCTCGAAACGAATAACTAGAACGGCCTAGGGAAAACTACTCATACCGTTGTAATGGGGCTAGTTTCTACTTTCAGATGCAACAGAAACTTTGCGGATTGGTCAATCCGTTCGCGAGATATGGCAGTTTTGAGTAAAAACGCTTGAAAAACTCCAAATTTTCGCAGTTCTGATGCTCGAAACGAATAACCAAAACGGCCTAGGGGGAAAACTACTCATACCGTTGTAATGGGGCTAGTTTCTACTTTCAGATGCAACAGAAACTTGCGGATTGGTCAATCCGTTCGCGAGTAATGGCAGTTTTGAGGTAAGAAACGCTTGAGAAACTCCAAATTTCCGCAGTTCTGATGCTCGAAACGAATAACTAGAACGGCCTAGGGGAAAACTACTCATACCGTTGTAATGGGCTAGTTTCTACTTTCAGATGCAACAGAAACTTTGCGGATTGGTCAATCCGTTCGCGAGATATGGCAGTTTTGAGTAAGAAACGCTTGAAAACTCCAAATTTTCGCAGTTCTGATGCTCGAAACGAATAACCAAAACGGCCTAGGGAAAACTACTCATACCGTTGTAATGGGCTAGTTTCTACTTTCAGATGCAACAGAAACTTTGCGGATTGGTCAATCCGTTTCGCGAGTAATGGCAGTTTTGAGGTAAGAAACGCTTGAGAAACTCCAAATTTTCGCAGTTCTGATGCTCGAAACGAATAACTAGAACGGCCTAGGGGAAAACTACTCATACCGTTGTAATGGGGCTAGTCTACTTTCAGATGCAACAGAAACTTTGCGGATTGGTCAATCCGTTCGCGAGATATGGCAGTTTTGAGGTAAGAAACGCTTGAAAAACTCCAAATTTTTCGCATTCTGATGCTCGAAACGAATAACCAAAACGGCCTAGGGGAAAACTACTCATACCGTTGTAATGGGGCTAGTTTCTACTTTCAGATGCAACAGAAAATTTGCGGATTGGTCAATCCGTTCGCGAGTATGGCAGTTTTGAGGTAAGAAACGCTTGAGAAACTCCAATTTCGCAGTTCTGATGCTCGAAACGATAATAGAACGGCCTAGGGGAAAACTACTCATACCGTTGTAATGGGCTAGTTTCTACTTTCAGATGCACAGAAACTTTGCGGATTGGTCAATCCGTTCGCGAGATATGGCAGTTTTGAGGTAAGAAACCTTGAGAAACTCCAAATTTTCGCAGTTCTGATGCTCGAACGAATAACTAGAACGGCCTAGGGGAAAACTACTCATACCGTTGTAATGGGCGAGTTTTCTACTTTCAGATGCAACAGAAACTTTGGGGATTGGTCAATCCGTCGCGAGATATGGCAGTTTTGAGGTAAGAAACGCTTGAGAAACTCCAAATTTTCGCAGTATGCTCGAAACGAATAACTAGAACGGCCTAGGGGAAAACTACTCATACCGTTGTAATGGGGCGAGTTTCTACTTTCAGATGCAACAGAAACTTTGCGGATTGGTCAATCCGTTCGCGAGATATGGCAGTTTTGAGGTAAGAAACGCTTGAGAAACTCCAAATTTTCGCAGTTCTGATGCTCGAAACGAATAACCAGTAGAGCCAAGGGGAAAACTACTCATACCGTTGTAATGGGGCTAGTTTCTACTTTCAGATGCAACAGAAACTTTGCGGATTGGTCAATCCGTTCGCGAGATATGGCAGTTTTGAGGTAAGAAACGCTTGAAAAACTCCAAATTTTCGCAGTTCTGATGCTCGAAACGAATAACCAAAACGGCCTAGGGGAAAACTACTCATACCGTTGTAATGGGGCTAGTTTCTACTTTCAGATGCAACAGAAACTTTGCGGATTGGTCAATCCGTTCGCGAGATATGGCAGTTTTGAGGTAAGAAACGCTTGAAAAACTCCAAATTTTCGCAGTTCTGATGCTCGAAACGAATAACCAAAACGGCCTACGGGAAAACTACTCATACCTTTGTAATGGGGCTAGTTTCTACTTTCAGATGCAACAGAAGCTTTGCGGATTGGTCAATCCGTTCGCGAGATATGGCAGTTTTGAGGTAAGAAACGCTTGAAAAACTCCAAATTTTCGCAGTTCTGATGCTCGAAACGAATAACCAAAACGGCCTAGGGGAAAACTGCTCATACCGTTGTAATGGGGCTAGTTTCTACTTTCAGATGCAACAGAAACTTTGCGGATTGGTCAATCCGTTCGCGAGATATGGCAGTTTTGAGGTAAGAAACGCTTGAGAAACTCCAAATTTTCGCAGTTCTGATGCTCGAAACGAATAACTAGAACGGCCTAGGGGAAAACTACTCATACCGTTGTAATGGGGCGAATTTCTACTTTCAGATGCAACAGAAACTTTGCGGATTGGTCAATCCGTTCGCGAGTAATGGCAGTTTTGAGGTAAGAAACGCTTGAGAAACTCCAAATTTTCGCAGTTCTGATGCTCGAAACGAATAACTAGAACGGCCTAGGGGAAAACTACTCATACCGTTGTAATGGGGCGAATTTCTACTTTCAGATGCAACAGAAACTTTGCGGATTGGTCAATCCGTTCGCGAGATATGGCAGTTTTGAGGTAAGAAACGCTTGAAAAACTCCAAATTTTCGCAGTTCTGATGCTCGAAACGAATAACCAAAACGGCCTACGGGAAAACTACTCATACCTTTGTAATGGGGCTAGTTTCTACTTTCAGATGCAACAGAAACTTTGCGGATTGGTCAATCCGTTCGCGAGATATGGCAGTTTTGAGGTAAGAAACGCTTGAAAAACTCCAAATTTTCGCAGTTCTGATGCTCGAAACGAATAACCAAAACGGCCTAGGGGAAAACTGCTCATACCGTTGTAATGGGGCTAGTTTCTACTTTCAGATGCAACAGAAACTTTGCGGATTGGTCAATCCGTTCGCGAGATATGGCAGTTTTGAGGTAAGAAACGCTTGAGAAACTCCAATTTTCGCAGTTCTGATGCTCGAAACGAATAACTCGAACGGCCTAGGGGAAAACTACTCATACCGTTGTATTGGGGCTAGTTTCTACTTTCAGATGCAACAGAAACTTTGCGGATTGGTCAATCCGTTCGCGAGATATGGCAGTTTTGAGGTAAGAAACGCTTGAAAAACTCCAAATTTTCGCAGTTCTGATGCTCGAAACGAATAACCAAAACGGCCTACGGGAAAACTACTCATACCTTTGTAATGGGGCTAGTTTCTACTTTCAGATGCAACAGAAACTTTGCGGATTGGTCAATCCGTTCGCGAGATATGGCAGTTTTGAGGTAAGAAACGCTTGAGAAACTCCAAATTTTCGCAGTTCTGATGCTCGAAACGAATAACCAGTACGGCCTAGGGGAAAACTACTCATACCGTTGTAATGGGGCTAGTTTCTACTTTCAGATGCAACAGAAACTTTGCGGATTGGTCAATCCGTTCGCGAGATATGGCAGTTTTGAGGTAAGAAACGCTTGAGAAACTCCAAATTTTCGCAGTTCTGATGCTCGAAACGAATAACTAGAACGGCCTAGGGGAAAACTACTCATACCGTTGTAATGGGGCTAGTTTCTACTTTCAGATGCAACAGAAACTTTGCGGATTGGTCAATCCGTTCGCGAGATATGGCAGTTTTGAGGTAAGAAACGCTTGAGAAACTCCAAATTTTCGCAGTTCTGATGCTCGAAACGAATAACTAGAACGGCCTAGGGGAAAACTACTCATACCGTTGTAATGGGGCGAATTTCTACTTTCAGATGCAACAGAAACTTTGCGGATTGGTCAATCCGTTCGCGAGTAATGGCAGTTTTGAGGTAAGAAACGCTTGAGAAACTCCAAATTTTCGCAGTTCTGATGCTCGAAACGAATAACTAGAACGGCCTAGGGGAAAACTACTCATACCGTTGTAATGGGGCGAATTTCTACTTTCAGATGCAACAGAAACTTTGCGGATTGGTCAATCCGTTCGCGAGATATGGCAGTTTTGAGGTAAGAAACGCTTGAAAAACTCCAAATTTTCGCAGTTCTGATGCTCGAAACGAATAACCAAAACGGCCTAGGGGAAAACTACTCATACCGTTGTAATGGGGCTAGTTTCTACTTTCAGATGCAACAGAAACTTTGCGGATTGGTCAATCCGTTCGCGAGATATGGCAGTTTTGAGGTAAGAAACGCTTGAAAAACTCCAAATTTTCGCAGTTCTGATGCTCGAAACGAATAACCAAAACGGCCTACGGGAAAACTACTCATACCTTTGTAATGGGGCTAGTTTCTACTTTCAGATGCAACAGAAACTTTGCGGATTGGTCAATCCGTTCGCGAGATATGGCAGTTTTGAGGTAAGAAACGCTTGAAAAACTCCAAATTTTCGCAGTTCTGATGCTAGAAACGAATAACCAAAACGGCCTAGGGGAAAACTGCTCATACCGTTGTAATGGGGCTAGTTTCTACTTTCAGATGCAACAGAAACTTTGCGGATTGGTCAATCCGTTCGCGAGATATGGCAGTTTTGAGGTAAGAAACGCTTGAGAAACTCCAATTTTCGCAGTTCTGATGCTCGAAACGAATAACTCGAACGGCCTAGGGGAAAACTACTCATACCGTTGTATTGGGGCTAGTTTCTACTTTCAGATGCAACAGAAACTTTGCGGATTGGTCAATCCGTTCGCGAGATATGGCAGTTTTGAGGTAAGAAACGCTTGAAAAACTCCAAATTTTCGCAGTTCTGATACTCGAAACGAATAACCAAAACGGCCTAGGGGAAAACTACTCATACCGTTGTAATGGGGCGAATTTCTACTTTCAGATGCAACAGAAACTTTGCGGATTGGTCAATCCGTTCGCGAGTAATGGCAGTTTTGAGGTAAGAAACGCTTGAGAAACTCCAAATTTTCGCAGTTCTGATGCTCGAAACGAATAACTAGAACGGCCTAGGGGAAAACTACTCATACCGTTGTAATGGGGCGAGTTTCTACTTTCAGGTGCAACAGAAACTTTGCGGATTGGTCAATCCGTTCGCGAGATATGGCAGTTTTGAGGTAAGAAACGCTTGAGAAACTCCAAATTTTCGCAGTTCTGATGCTCGAAACGAATAACTAGAACGGCCTAGGGGAAAACTACTCATACCGTTGTAATGGGGCGAATTTCTACTTTCAGATGCAACAGAAACTTTGCGGATTGGTCAATCCGTTCGCGAGATATGGCAGTTTTGAGGTAAGAAACGCTTGAGAAACTCCAAATTTTCGCAGTTCTGATGCTCGAAACGAATAACCAGAACGGCCTAGGGGAAAACTACTCATACCGTTGTAATGGGGCTAGTTTCTACTTTCAGATGCAACAGAAACTTTGCGGATTGGTCAATCCGTTCGCGAGATATGGCAGTTTTGAGGTAAGAAACGCTTGAGAAACTCCAAATTTTCGCAGTTGTGATGCTCGAAACGAATAACTAGAACGGCCTAGGGGAAAACTACTCATACCGTTGTAATGGGGGCGAATTTCTACTTTCAGATGCAACAGAAACTTTGCGGATTGGTCAATCCGTTCGCGAGATATGGCAGTTTTGAGGTAAGAAACGCTTGAAAAACTCCAAATTTTCGCAGTTCTGATGCTCGAAACGAATAACCAAAACGGCCTAGGGGAAAACTACTCATACCGTTGTAATGGGGCTAGTTTCTACTTTCAGATGCAACAGAAACTTTGCGGATTGGTCAATCCGTTCGCGAGATATGGCAGTTTTGAGGTAAGAAACGCTTGAAAAACTCCAAATTTTCGCAGTTCTGATGCTCGAAACGAATAACCAAAACGGCCTACGGGAAAACTACTCATACCTTTGTAATGGGGCTAGTTTCTACTTTCAGATGCAACAGAAACTTTGCGGATTGGTCAATCCGTTCGCGAGATATGGCAGTTTTGAGGTAAGAAACGCTTGAAAAACTCCAAATTTTCGCAGTTCTGATGCTCGAAACGAATAACCAAAACGGCCTAGGGGAAAACTACTCATACCGTTGTAATGGGGCTAGTTTCTACTTTCAGATGCAACAGAAACTTTGCGGATTGGTCAATCCGTTCGCGAGATATGGCAGTTTTGAGGTAAGAAACGCTTGAGAAACTCCAATTTTCGCAGTTCTGATGCTCGAAACGAATAACTCGAACGGCCTAGGGGAAAACTACTCATACCGTTGTATTGGGGCTAGTTTCTACTTTCAGATGCAACAGAAACTTTGCGGATTGGTCAATCCGTTCGCGAGTAATGGCAGTTTTGAGGTAAGAAACGCTTGAGAAACTCCAAATTTTCGCAGTTCTGATGCTCGAAACGAATAACCAGAACGGCCTAGGGGAAAACTACTCATACCGTTGTAATGGGGCTAGTTTCTACTTTCAGATGCAACAGAAACTTTGCGGATTGGTCAATCCGTTCGCGAGATATGGCAGTTTTGAGGTAAGAAACGCTTGAGAAACTCCAAATTTTCGCAGTTGTGATGCTCGAAACGAATAACTAGAACGGCCTAGGGGAAAACTACTCATACCGTTGTAATGGGGCGAATTTCTACTTTCAGATGCAACAGAAACTTTGCGGATTGGTCAATCCGTTCGCGAGATATGGCAGTTTTGAGGTAAGAAACGCTTGAAAAACTCCAAATTTTCGCAGTTCTGATGCTCGAAACGAATAACCAAAACGGCCTAGGGGAAAACTACTCATACCGTTGTAATGGGGCTAGTTTCTACTTTCAGATGCAACAGAAACTTTGCGGATTGGTCAATCCGTTCGCGAGATATGGCAGTTTTGAGGTAAGAAACGCTTGAAAAACTCCAAATTTTCGCAGTTCTGATGCTCGAAACGAATAACCAAAACGGCCTACGGGAAAACTACTCATACCTTTGTAATGGGGCTAGTTTCTACTTTCAGATGCAACAGAAACTTTGCGGATTGGTCAATCCGTTCGCGAGATATGGCAGTTTTGAGGTAAGAAACGCTTGAAAAACTCCAAATTTTCGCAGTTCTGATGCTCGAAACGAATAACCAAAACGGCCTAGGGGAAAACTACTCATACCGTTGTAATGGGGCTAGTTTCTACTTTCAGATGCAACAGAAACTTTGCGGATTGGTCAATCCGTTCGCGAGATATGGCAGTTTTGAGGTAAGAAACGCTTGAGAAACTCCAATTTTCGCAGTTCTGATGCTCGAAACGAATAACTCGAACGGCCTAGGGGAAAACTACTCATACCGTTGTATTGGGGCTAGTTTCTACTTTCAGATGCAACAGAAACTTTGCGGATTGGTCAATCCGTTCGCGAGATATGGCAGTTTTGAGGTAAGAAACGCTTGAAAAACTCCAAATTTTCGCAGTTCTGATGCTCGAAACGAATAACCAAAACGGCCTAGGGGAAAACTACTCATACCGTTGTAATGGGGCTAGTTTCTACTTTCAGATGCAACAGAAACTTTGCGGATTGGTCAATCCGTTCGCGAGTAATGGCAGTTTTGAGGTAAGAAACGCTTGAGAAACTCCAAATTTTCGCAGTTCTGATGCTCGAAACGAATAACTAGAACGGCCTAGGGGAAAACTACTCATACCGTTGTAATGGGGCGAGTTTCTACTTTCAGATGCAACAGAAACTTTGCGGATTGGTCAATCCGTTCGCGAGATATGGCAGTTTTGAGGTAAGAAACGCTTGAAAAACTCCAAATTTTCGCAGTTCTGATGCTCGAAACGAATAACCAAAACGGCCTAGGGGAAAACTACTCATACCGTTGTAATGGGGCTAGTTTCTACTTTCAGATGCAACAGAAACTTTGCGGATTGGTCAATCCGTTCGCGAGATATGGCAGTTTTGAGGTAAGAAACGCTTGAGAAACTCCAAATTTTCGCAGTTCTGATGCTCGAAACGAATAACCAAAACGGCCTAGGGGAAAACTACTCATACCGTTGTAATGGGGCTAGTTTCTACTTTCAGATGCAACAGAAACTTTGCGGATTGGTCAATCCGTTCGCGAGTAATGGCAGTTTTGAGGTAAGAAACGCTTGAGAAACTCCAAATTTTAGCAGTTCTGATGCTCGAAACGAATAACTAGAACGGCCTAGGGGAAAACTACTCATACCGTTGTAATGGGGCGAGTTTCTACTTTCAGATGCAACAGAAACTTTGCGGATTGGTCAATCCGTTCGCGAGATATGGCAGTTTTGAGGTAAGAAACGCTTGAAAAACTCCAAATTTTCGCAGTTCTGATGCTCGAAACGAATAACCAAAACGGCCTAGGGGAAAACTACTCATACCGTTGTAATGGGGCTAGTTTCTACTTTCAGATGCAACAGAAACTTTGCGGATTGGTCAATCCGTTCGCGAGATATGGCAGTTTTGAGGTAAGAAACGCTTGAGAAACTCCAAATTTTCGCAGTTCTGATGCTCGAAACGAATAACTAGAACGGCCTAGGGGAAAACTACTCATACCGTTGTAATGGGGCGAGTTTCTACTTTCAGATGCAACAGAAACTTTGCGGATTGGTCAATCCGTTCGCGAGATATGGCAGTTTTGAGGTAAGAAACGCTTGAAAAACTCCAAATTTTCGCAGTTCTGATGCTCGAAACGACTAACCAAAACGGCCTAGGGGAAAACTACTCATACCGTTGTAATGGGGCGAGTTTCTACTTTCAGATGCAACAGAAATTTTGCGGATTGGTCAATCCGTTCGCGAGATATGGCAGTTTTGAGGTAAGAAACGCTTGAAAAACTCCAAATTTTCGCAGTTCTGATGCTCGAAACGAATAACCAAAACGGCCTAGGGGAAAACTACTCATACCGTTGTAATGGGGCTAGTTTCTACTTTCAGATGCAACAGAAACTTTGCGGATTGGTCAATCCGTTCGCGAGATATGGCAGTTTTGAGGTAAGAATCGCTTGAGAAACTCCAAATTTTCGCAGTTCTGATGCTCGAAACGAATAACTCGAACGGCCTAGGGGAAAACTACTCATACCGTTGTATTGGGGCTAGTTTCTACTTTCAGATGCAACAGAAACTTTGCGGATTGGTCAATCCGTTCGCGAGATATGGCAGTTTTGAGGTAAGAAACGCTTGAAAAACTCCAAATTTTCGCAGTTCTGATGCTCGAAACGAATAACCAAAACGGCCTAGGGGAAAACTACTCATACCGTTGTAATGGGGCGAGTTTCTACTTTCAGATGCAACAGAAATTTTGCGGATTGGTCAATCCGTTCGCGAGATATGGCAGTTTTGAGGTAAGAAACGCTTGAAAAACTCCAAATTTTCGCAGTTCTGATGCTCGAAACGAATAACCAAAACGGCCTAGGGGAAAACTACTCATACCGTTGTAATGGGGCTAGTTTCTACTTTCAGATGCAACAGAAACTTTGCGGATTGGTCAATCCGTTCGCGAGTAATGGCAGTTTTGAGGTAAGAAACGCTTGAGAAACTCCAAATTTTCGCAGTTCTGATGCTCGAAACGAATAACTAGAACGGCCTAGGGGAAAACTACTCATACCGTTGTAATGGGGCGAGTTTCTACTTTCAGATGCAACAGAAACTTTGCGGATTGGTCAATCCGTTCGCGAGATATGGCAGTTTTGAGGTAAGAAACGCTTGAAAAACTCCAAATTTTCGCAGTTCTGATGCTCGAAACGAATAACCAAAACGGCCTAGGGGAAAACTACTCATACCGTTGTAATGGGGCTAGTTTCTACTTTCAGATGCAACAGAAACTTTGCGGATTGGTCAATCCGTTCGCGAGATATGGCAGTTTTGAGGTAAGAAACGCTTGAGAAACTCCAAATTTTCGCAGTTCTGATGCTCGAAACGAATAACCAAAACGGCCTAGGGGAAAACTACTCATACCGTTGTAATGGGGCTAGTTTCTACTTTCAGATGCAACAGAAACTTTGCGGATTGGTCAATCCGTTCGCGAGTAATGGCAGTTTTGAGGTAAGAAACGCTTGAGAAACTCCAAATTTTAGCAGTTCTGATGCTCGAAACGAATAACTAGAACGGCCTAGGGGAAAACTACTCATACCGTTGTAATGGGGCGAGTTTCTACTTTCAGATGCAACAGAAACTTTGCGGATTGGTCAATCCGTTCGCGAGATATGGCAGTTTTGAGGTAAGAAACGCTTGAAAAACTCCAAATTTTCGCAGTTCTGATGCTCGAAACGAATAACCAAAACGGCCTAGGGGAAAACTACTCATACCGTTGTAATGGGGCTAGTTTCTACTTTCAGATGCAACAGAAACTTTGCGGATTGGTCAATCCGTTCGCGAGATATGGCAGTTTTGAGGTAAGAAACGCTTGAGAAACTCCAAATTTTCGCAGTTCTGATGCTCGAAACGAATAACTAGAACGGCCTAGGGGAAAACTACTCATACCGTTGTAATGGGGCGAGTTTCTACTTTCAGATGCAACAGAAACTTTGCGGATTGGTCAATCCGTTCGCGAGATATGGCAGTTTTGAGGTAAGAAACGCTTGAAAAACTCCAAATTTTCGCAGTTCTGATGCTCGAAACGAATAACCAAAACGGCCTAGGGGAAAACTACTCATACCGTTGTAATGGGGCTAGTTTCTACTTTCAGATGCAACAGAAACTTTGCGGATTGGTCAATCCGTTCGCGAGATATGGCAGTTTTGAGGTAAGAAACGCTTGAGAAACTCCAAATTTTCGCAGTTCTGATGCTCGAAACGAATAACCAAAACGGCCTAGGGGAAAACTACTCATACCGTTGTAATGGGGCTAGTTTCTACTTTCAGATGCAACAGAAACTTTGCGGATTGGTCAATCCGTTCGCGAGTAATGGCAGTTTTGAGGTAAGAAACGCTTGAGAAACTCCAAATTTTAGCAGTTCTGATGCTCGAAACGAATAACTAGAACGGCCTAGGGGAAAACTACTCATACCGTTGTAATGGGGCGAGTTTCTACTTTCAGATGCAACAGAAACTTTGCGGATTGGTCAATCCGTTCGCGAGATATGGCAGTTTTGAGGTAAGAAACGCTTGAAAAACTCCAAATTTTCGCAGTTCTGATGCTCGAAACGAATAACCAAAACGGCCTAGGGGAAAACTACTCATACCGTTGTAATGGGGCTAGTTTCTACTTTCAGATGCAACAGAAACTTTGCGGATTGGTCAATCCGTTCGCGAGATATGGCAGTTTTGAGGTAAGAAACGCTTGAGAAACTCCAAATTTTCGCAGTTCTGATGCTCGAAACGAATAACTAGAACGGCCTAGGGGAAAACTACTCATACCGTTGTAATGGGGCGAGTTTCTACTTTCAGATGCAACAGAAACTTTGCGGATTGGTCAATCCGTTCGCGAGATATGGCAGTTTTGAGGTAAGAAACGCTTGAAAAACTCCAAATTTTCGCAGTTCTGATGCTCGAAACGACTAACCAAAACGGCCTAGGGGAAAACTACTCATACCGTTGTAATGGGGCGAGTTTCTACTTTCAGATGCAACAGAAATTTTGCGGATTGGTCAATCCGTTCGCGAGATATGGCAGTTTTGAGGTAAGAAACGCTTGAAAAACTCCAAATTTTCGCAGTTCTGATGCTCGAAACGAATAACCAAAACGGCCTAGGGGAAAACTACTCATACCGTTGTAATGGGGCTAGTTTCTACTTTCAGATGCAACAGAAACTTTGCGGATTGGTCAATCCGTTCGCGAGATATGGCAGTTTTGAGGTAAGAATCGCTTGAGAAACTCCAAATTTTCGCAGTTCTGATGCTCGAAACGAATAACTAGAACGGCCTAGGGGAAAACTACTCATACCGTTGTAATGGGGCGAATTTCTACTTTCAGATGCAACAGAAACTTTGCGGATTGGTCAATCCGTTCGCGAGATATGGCAGTTTTGAGGTAAGAAACGCTTGAGAAACTCCAAATTTTCGCAGTTCTGATGCTCGAAACGAATAACCAGAACGGCCTAGGGGAAAACTACTCATACCGTTGTAATGGGGCTAGTTTCTACTTTCAGATGCAACAGAAACTTTGCGGATTGGTCAATCCGTTCGCGAGATATGGCAGTTTTGAGGTAAGAAACGCTTGAAAAACTCCAAATTTTCGCAGTTCTGATGCTCGAAACGAATAACCAAAACGGCCTACGGGAAAACTACTCATACCTTTGTAATGGGGCTAGTTTCTACTTTCAGATGCAACAGAAACTTTGCGGATTGGTCAATCCGTTCGCGAGATATGGCAGTTTTGAGGTAAGAAACGCTTGAAAAACTCCAAATTTTCGCAGTTCTGATGCTCGAAACGAATAACTAGAACGGCCTAGGGGAAAACTACTCATACCGTTGTAATGGGGCGAATTTCTACTTTCAGATGCAACAGAAACTTTGCGGATTGGTCAATCCGTTCGCGAGATATGGCAGTTTTGAGGTAAGAAACGCTTGAAAAACTCCAAATTTTCGCAGTTCTGATGCTCGAAACGACTAACCAAAACGGCCTAGGGGAAAACTACTCATACCGTTGTAATGGGGCGAGTTTCTACTTTCAGATGCAACAGAAATTTTGCGGATTGGTCAATCCGTTCGCGAGATATGGCAGTTTTGAGGTAAGAAACGCTTGAAAAACTCCAAATTTTCGCAGTTCTGATGCTCGAAACGAATAACCAAAACGGCCTAGGGGAAAACTACTCATACCGTTGTAATGGGGCTAGTTTCTACTTTCAGATGCAACAGAAACTTTGCGGATTGGTCAATCCGTTCGCGAGATATGGCAGTTTTGAGGTAAGAATCGCTTGAGAAACTCCAAATTTTCGCAGTTCTGATGCTCGAAACGAATAACTAGAACGGCCTAGGGGAAAACTACTCATACCGTTGTAATGGGGCGAATTTCTACTTTCAGATGCAACAGAAACTTTGCGGATTGGTCAATCCGTTCGCGAGATATGGCAGTTTTGAGGTAAGAAACGCTTGAGAAACTCCAAATTTTCGCAGTTCTGATGCTCGAAACGAATAACTAGAACGGCCTAGGGGAAAACTACTCATACCGTTGTAATGGGGCGAATTTCTACTTTCAGATGCAACAGAAACTTTGCGGATTGGTCAATCCGTTCGCGAGATATGGCAGTTTTGAGGTAAGAAACGCTTGAAAAACTCCAAATTTTCGCAGTTCTGATGCTCGAAACGAATAACCAAAACGGCCTACGGGAAAACTACTCATACCTTTGTAATGGGGCTAGTTTCTATTTTCAGATGCAACAGAAACTTTGCGGATTGGTCAATCCGTTCGCGAGATATGGCAGTTTTGAGGTAAGAAACGCTTGAAAAACTCCAAATTTTCGCAGTTCTGATGCTCGAAACGAATAACCAAAACGGCCTAGGGGAAAACTGCTCATACCGTTGTAATGGGGCTAGTTTCTACTTTCAGATGCAACAGAAACTTTGCGGATTGGTCAATCCGTTCGCGAGATATGGCAGTTTTGAGGTAAGAAACGCTTGAGAAACTCCAATTTTCGCAGTTCTGATGCTCGAAACGAATAACTCGAACGGCCTAGGGGAAAACTACTCATACCGTTGTATTGGGGCTAGTTTCTACTTTCAGATGCAACAGAAACTTTGCGGATTGGTCAATCCGTTCGCGAGATATGGCAGTTTTGAGGTAAGAAACGCTTGAAAAACTCCAAATTTTCGCAGTTCTGATACTCGAAACGAATAACCAAAACGGCCTAGGGGAAAACTACTCATACCGTTGTAATGGGGCGAATTTCTACTTTCAGATGCAACAGAAACTTTGCGGATTGGTCAATCCGTTCGCGAGATATGGCAGTTTTGAGGTAAAAAACGCTTGAAAAACTCCAAATTTTCGCAGTTCTGATGCTCGAAACGACTAACCAAAACGGCCTAGGGGAAAACTACTCATACCGTTGTAATGGGGCGAGTTTCTACTTTCAGATGCAACAGAAACTTTGCGGATTGGTCAATCCGTTCGCGAGATATGGCAGTTTTGAGGTAAGAAACGCTTGAGAAACTCCAAATTTTCGCAGTTCTGATGCTCGAAACGAATAACTAGAACGGCCTAGGGGAAAACTACTCATACCGTTGTAATGGGGCGAGTTTCTACTTTCAGATGCAACAGAAACTTTGCGGATTGGTCAATCCGTTCGCGAGATATGGCAGTTTTGAGGTAAGAAACGCTTGAAAAACTCCAAATTTTCGCAGTTCTGATGCTCGAAACGAATAACCAAAACGGCCTAGGGGAAAACTACTCATACCGTTGTAATGGGGCGAGTTTCTACTTTCAGATGCAACAGAAATTTTGCGGATTGGTCAATCCGTTCGCGAGATATGGCAGTTTTGAGGTAAGAAACGCTTGAAAAACTCCAAATTTTCGCAGTTCTGATGCTCGAAACGAATAACCAAAACGGCCTAGGGGAAAACTACTCATACCGTTGTAATGGGGCTAGTTTCTACTTTCAGATGCAACAGAAACTTTGCGGATTGGTCAATCCGTTCGCGAGTAATGGCAGTTTTGAGGTAAGAAACGCTTGAGAAACTCCAAATTTTCGCAGTTCTGATGCTCGAAACGAATAACTAGAACGGCCTAGGGGAAAACTACTCATACCGTTGTAATGGGGCGAGTTTCTACTTTCAGATGCAACAGAAACTTTGCGGATTGGTCAATCCGTTCGCGAGATATGGCAGTTTTGAGGTAAGAAACGCTTGAAAAACTCCAAATTTTCGCAGTTCTGATGCTCGAAACGAATAACCAAAACGGCCTAGGGGAAAACTACTCATACCGTTGTAATGGGGCTAGTTTCTACTTTCAGATGCAACAGAAACTTTGCGGATTGGTCAATCCGTTCGCGAGATATGGCAGTTTTGAGGTAAGAAACGCTTGAAAAACTCCAAATTTTCGCAGTTCTGATGCTCGAAACGAATAACCAAAACGGCCTAGGGGAAAACTGCTCATACCGTTGTAATGGGGCTAGTTTCTACTTTCAGATGCAACAGAAACTTTGCGGATTGGTCAATCCGTTCGCGAGATATGGCAGTTTTGAGGTAAGAAACGCTTGAGAAACTCCAATTTTCGCAGTTCTGATGCTCGAAACGAATAACTCGAACGGCCTAGGGGAAAACTACTCATACCGTTGTATTGGGGCTAGTTTCTACTTTCAGATGCAACAGAAACTTTGCGGATTGGTCAATCCGTTCGCGAGATATGGCAGTTTTGAGGTAAGAAACGCTTGAAAAACTCCAAATTTTCGCAGTTCTGATACTCGAAACGAATAACCAAAACGGCCTAGGGGAAAACTACTCATACCGTTGTAATGGGGCGAATTTCTACTTTCAGATGCAACAGAAACTTTGCGGATTGGTCAATCCGTTCGCGAGTAATGGCAGTTTTGAGGTAAGAAACGCTTGAGAAACTCCAAATTTTCGCAGTTCTGATGCTCGAAACGAATAACTAGAACGGCCTAGGGGAAAACTACTCATACCGTTGTAATGGGGCGAGTTTCTACTTTCAGATGCAACAGAAACTTTGCGGATTGGTCAATCCGTTCGCGAGATATGGCAGTTTTGAGGTAAAAAACGCTTGAAAAACTCCAAATTTTCGCAGTTCTGATGCTCGAAACGACTAACCAAAACGGCCTAGGGGAAAACTACTCATACCGTTGTAATGGGGCTAGTTTCTACTTTCAGATGCAACAGAAACTTTGCGGATTGGTCAATCCGTTCGCGAGATATGGCAGTTTTGAGGTAAGAAACGCTTGAGAAACTCCAAATTTTCGCAGTTCTGATGCTCGAAACGAATAACTAGAACGGCCTAGGGGAAAACTACTCATACCGTTGTAATGGGGCGAGTTTCTACTTTCAGATGCAACAGAAACTTTGCGGATTGGTCAATCCGTTCGCGAGATATGGCAGTTTTGAGGTAAGAAACGCTTGAGAAACTCCAAATTTTCGCAGTTCTGATGCTCGAAACGAATAACTAGAACGGCCTAGGGGAAAACTACTCATACCGTTGTAATGGGGCGAGTTTCTACTTTCAGATGCAACAGAAACTTTGCGGATTGGTCAATCCGTTCGCGAGATATGGCAGTTTTGAGGTAAGAAACGCTTGAAAAACTCCAAATTTTCGCAGTTCCGATGCTCGAAACGAATAACCAAAACGGCCTAGGGGAAAACTACTCATACCGTTGTAATGGGGCTAGTTTCTACTTTCAGATGCAACAGAAACTTTGCGGATTGGTCAATCCGTTCGCGAGATATGGCAGTTTTGAGGTAAGAAACGCTTGAAAAACTCCAAATTTTCGCAGTTCTGATGCTCGAAACGAATAACCAAAACGGCCTAGGGGAAAACTACTCATACCGTTGTAATGGGGCTAGTTTCTACTTTCAGATGCAACAGAAACTTTGCGGATTGGTCAATCCGTTCGCGAGATATGGCAGTTTTGAGGTAAGAAACGCTTGAGAAACTCCAAATTTTCGCAGTTCTGATGCTCGAAACGAATAACTAGAACGGCCTAGGGGAAAACTACTCATACCGTTGTAATGGGGCGAATTTCTACTTTCAGATGCAACAGAAACTTTGCGGATTGGTCAATCCGTTCGCGAGATATGGCAGTTTTGAGGTAAGAAACGCTTGAGAAACTCCAAATTTTCGCAGTTCTGATGCTCGAAACGAATAACCAGAACGGCCTAGGGGAAAACTACTCATACCGTTGTAATGGGGCTAGTTTCTACTTTCAGATGCAACAGAAACTTTGCGGATTGGTCAATCCGTTCGCGAGATATGGCAGTTTTGAGGTAAGAAACGCTTGAGAAACTCCAAATTTTCGCAGTTGTGATGCTCGAAACGAATAACTAGAACGGCCTAGGGGAAAACTACTCATACCGTTGTAATGGGGCGAGTTTCTACTTTCAGATGCAACAGAAACTTTGCGGATTGGTCAATCCGTTCGCGAGATATGGCAGTTTTGAGGTAAGAAACGCTTGAAAAACTCCAAATTTTCGCAGTTCTGATGCTCGAAACGACTAACCAAAACGGCCTAGGGGAAAACTACTCATACCGTTGTAATGGGGCTAGTTTCTACTTTCAGATGCAACAGAAACTTTGCGGATTGGTCAATCCGTTCGCGAGATATGGCAGTTTTGAGGTAAGAAACGCTTGAGAAACTCCAAATTTTCGCAGTTCTGATGCTCGAAACGAATAACTAGAACGGCCTAGGGGAAAACTACTCATACCGTTGTAATGGGGCGAGTTTCTACTTTCAGATGCAACAGAAACTTTGCGGATTGGTCAATCCGTTCGCGAGATATGGCAGTTTTGAGGTAAGAAACGCTTGAGAAACTCCAAATTTTCGCAGTTCTGATGCTCGAAACGAATAACCAGTACGGCCTAGGGGAAAACTACTCATACCGTTGTAATGGGGCTAGTTTCTACTTTCAGATGCAACAGAAACTTTGCGGATTGGTCAATCCGTTCGCGAGATATGGCAGTTTTGAGGTAAGAAACGCTTGAGAAACTCCAAATTTTCGCAGTTCTGATGCTCGAAACGAATAACTAGAACGGCCTAGGGGAAAACTACTCATACCGTTGTAATGGGGCTAGTTTCTACTTTCAGATGCAACAGAAACTTTGCGGATTGGTCAATCCGTTCGCGAGATATGGCAGTTTTGAGGTAAGAAACGCTTGAGAAACTCCAAATTTTCGCAGTTCTGATGCTCGAAACGAATAACTAGAACGGCCTAGGGGAAAACTACTCATACCGTTGTAATGGGGCGAATTTCTACTTTCAGATGCAACAGAAACTTTGCGGATTGGTCAATCCGTTCGCGAGATATGGCAGTTTTGAGGTAAGAAACGCTTGAAAAACTCCAAATTTTCGCAGTTCTGATGCTCGAAACGAATAACCAAAACGGCCTAGGGAAAACTACTCATACCGTTGTAATGGGGCTAGTTTCTACTTTCAGATGCAACAGAAACTTTGCGGATTGGTCAATCCGTTCGCGAGATATGGCAGTTTTGAGGTAAGAAACGCTTGAAAAACTCCAAATTTTCGCAGTTCTGATGCTCGAAACGAATAACCAAAACGGCCTACGGGAAAACTACTCATACCTTTGTAATGGGGCTAGTTTCTACTTTCAGATGCAACAGAAACTTTGCGGATTGGTCAATCCGTTCGCGAGATATGGCAGTTTTGAGGTAAGAAACGCTTGAAAAACTCCAAATTTTCGCAGTTCTGATGCTCGAAACGAATAACCAAAACGGCCTAGGGGAAAACTGCTCATACCGTTGTAATGGGGCTAGTTTCTACTTTCAGATGCAACAGAAACTTTGCGGATTGGTCAATCCGTTCGCGAGATATGGCAGTTTTGAGGTAAGAAACGCTTGAGAAACTCCAATTTTCGCGGTTCTGATGCTCGAAACGAATAACTCGAACGGCCTAGGGGAAAACTACTCATACCGTTGTATTGGGGCTAGTTTCTACTTTCAGATGCAACAGAAACTTTGCGGATTGGTCAATCCGTTCGCGAGATATGGCAGTTTTGAGGTAAGAAACGCTTGAAAAACTCCAAATTTTCGCAGTTCTGATACTCGAAACGAATAACCAAAACGGCCTAGGGGAAAACTACTCATACCGTTGTAATGGGGCGAATTTCTACTTTCAGATGCAACAGAAACTTTGCGGATTGGTCAATCCGTTCGCGAGTAATGGCAGTTTTGAGGTAAGAAACGCTTGAGAAACTCCAAATTTTCGCAGTTCTGATGCTCGAAACGAATAACTAGAACGGCCTAGGGGAAAACTACTCATACCGTTGTAATGGGGCGAGTTTCTACTTTCAGATGCAACAGAAACTTTGCGGATTGGTCAATCCGTTCGCGAGATATGGCAGTTTTGAGGTAAAAAACGCTTGAAAAACTCCAAATTTTCGCAGTTCTGATGCTCGAAACGAATAACTAGAACGGCCTAGGGGAAAACTACTCATACCGTTGTAATGGGGCGAATTTCTACTTTCAGATGCAACAGAAACTTTGCGGATTGGTCAATCCGTTCGCGAGATATGGCAGTTTTGAGGTAAGAAACGCTTGAGAAACTCCAAATTTTCGCAGTTCTGATGCTCGAAACGAATAACCAGAACGGCCTAGGGGAAAACTACTCATACCGTTGTAATGGGGCTAGTTTCTACTTTCAGATGCAACAGAAACTTTGCGGATTGGTCAATCCGTTCGCGAGATATGGCAGTTTTGAGGTAAGAAACGCTTGAGAAACTCCAAATTTTCGCAGTTGTGATGCTCGAAACGAATAACTAGAACGGCCTAGGGGAAAACTACTCATACCGTTGTAATGGGGCGAATTTCTACTTTCAGATGCAACAGAAACTTTGCGGATTGGTCAATCCGTTCGCGAGTAATGGCAGTTTTGAGGTAAGAAACGCTTGAGAAACTCCAAATTTTCGCAGTTCTGATGCTCGAAACGAATAACTAGAACGGCCTAGGGGAAAACTACTCATACCGTTGTAATGGGGCGAGTTTCTACTTTCAGATGCAACAGAAACTTTGCGGATTGGTCAATCCGTTCGCGAGATATGGCAGTTTTGAGGTAAAAAACGCTTGAAAAACTCCAAATTTTCGCAGTTCTGATGCTCGAAACGACTAACCAAAACGGCCTAGGGGAAAACTACTCATACCGTTGTAATGGGGCTAGTTTCTACTTTCAGATGCAACAGAAACTTTGCGGATTGGTCAATCCGTTCGCGAGATATGGCAGTTTTGAGGTAAGAAACGCTTGAGAAACTCCAAATTTTCGCAGTTCTGATGCTCGAAACGAATAACTAGAACGGCCTAGGGGAAAACTACTCATACCGTTGTAATGGGGCGAGTTTCTACTTTCAGATGCAACAGAAACTTTGCGGATTGGTCAATCCGTTCGCGAGATATGGCAGTTTTGAGGTAAGAAACGCTTGAGAAACTCCAAATTTTCGCAGTTCTGATGCTCGAAACGAATAACTAGAACGGCCTAGGGGAAAACTACTCATACCGTTGTAATGGGGCGAGTTTCTACTTTCAGATGCAACAGAAACTTTGCGGATTGGTCAATCCGTTCGCGAGATATGGCAGTTTTGAGGTAAGAAACGCTTGAAAAACTCCAAATTTTCGCAGTTCTGATGCTCGAAACGAATAACCAAAACGGCCTAGGGGAAAACTACTCATACCGTTGTAATGGGGCTAGTTTCTACTTTCAGATGCAACAGAAACTTTGCGGATTGGTCAATCCGTTCGCGAGATATGGCAGTTTTGAGGTAAGAAACGCTTGAAAAACTCCAAATTTTCGCAGTTCTGATGCTCGAAACGAATAACCAAAACGGCCTAGGGGAAAACTACTCATACCGTTGTAATGGGGCTAGTTTCTACTTTCAGATGCAACAGAAACTTTGCGGATTGGTCAATCCGTTCGCGAGATATGGCAGTTTTGAGGTAAGAAACGCTTGAGAAACTCCAAATTTTCGCAGTTGTGATGCTCGAAACGAATAACTAGAACGGCCTAGGGGAAAACTACTCATACCGTTGTAATGGGGCGAGTTTCTACTTTCAGATGCAACAGAAACTTTGCGGATTGGTCAATCCGTTCGCGAGATATGGCAGTTTTGAGGTAAGAAACGCTTGAGAAACTCCAAATTTTCGCAGTTCTGATGCTCGAAACGAATAACTAGAACGGCCAAGGGGAAAACTACTCATACCGTTGTAATGGGGCGAGTTTCTACTTTCAGATGCAACAGAAACTTTGCGGATTGGTCAATCCGTTCGCGAGATATGGCAGTTTTGAGGTAAGAAACGCTTGAAAAACTCCAAATTTTCGCAGTTCTGATGCTCGAAACGAATAACCAAAACGGCCTAGGGGAAAACTACTCATACCGTTGTAATGGGGCGAGTTTCTACTTTCAGATGCAACAGAAATTTTGCGGATTGGTCAATCCGTTCGCGAGATATGGCAGTTTTGAGGTAAGAAACGCTTGAAAAACTCCAAATTTTCGCAGTTCTGATGCTCGAAACGAATAACCAAAACGGCCTAGGGGAAAACTACTCATACCGTTGTAATGGGGCTAGTTTCTACTTTCAGATGCAACAGAAACTTTGCGGATTGGTCAATCCGTTCGCGAGTAATGGCAGTTTTGAGGTAAGAAACGCTTGAGAAACTCCAAATTTTCGCAGTTCTGATGCTCGAAACGAATAACTAGAACGGCCTAGGGGAAAACTACTCATACCGTTGTAATGGGGCGAGTTTCTACTTTCAGATGCAACAGAAACTTTGCGGATTGGTCAATCCGTTCGCGAGATATGGCAGTTTTGAGGTAAGAAACGCTTGAAAAACTCCAAATTTTCGCAGTTCTGATGCTCGAAACGAATAACCAAAACGGCCTAGGGGAAAACTACTCATACCGTTGTAATGGGGCTAGTTTCTACTTTCAGATGCAACAGAAACTTTGCGGATTGGTCAATCCGTTCGCGAGATATGGCAGTTTTGAGGTAAGAAACGCTTGAGAAACTCCAAATTTTCGCAGTTGTGATGCTCGAAACGAATAACTAGAACGGCCTAGGGGAAAACTACTCATACCGTTGTAATGGGGCGAGTTTCTACTTTCAGATGCAACAGAAACTTTGCGGATTGGTCAATCCGTTCGCGAGATATGGCAGTTTTGAGGTAAGAAACGCTTGAGAAACTCCAAATTTTCGCAGTTCTGATGCTCGAAACGAATAACTAGAACGGCCAAGGGGAAAACTACTCATACCGTTGTAATGGGGCGAGTTTCTACTTTCAGATGCAACAGAAACTTTGCGGATTGGTCAATCCGTTCGCGAGATATGGCAGTTTTGAGGTAAGAAACGCTTGAAAAACTCCAAATTTCGCAGTTCTGATGCTCGAAACGAATAACCAAAACGGCCTAGGGGAAAACTACTCATACCGTTGTAATGGGGCGAGTTTCTACTTTCAGATGCAACAGAAATTTTGCGGATTGGTCAATCCGTTCGCGAGATATGGCAGTTTTGAGGTAAGAAACGCTTGAAAAACTCCAAATTTTCGCAGTTCTGATGCTCGAAACGAATAACCAAAACGGCCTAGGGGAAAACTACTCATACCGTTGTAATGGGGCTAGTTTCTACTTTCAGATGCAACAGAAACTTTGCGGATTGGTCAATCCGTTCGCGAGTAATGGCAGTTTTGAGGTAAGAAACGCTTGAGAAACTCCAAATTTTCGCAGTTCTGATGCTCGAAACGAATAACTAGAACGGCCTAGGGGAAAACTACTCATACCGTTGTAATGGGGCGAGTTTCTACTTTCAGATGCAACAGAAACTTTGCGGATTGGTCAATCCGTTCGCGAGATATGGCAGTTTTGAGGTAAGAAACGCTTGAAAAACTCCAAATTTTCGCAGTTCTGATGCTCGAAACGAATAACCAAAACGGCCTAGGGGAAAACTACTCATACCGTTGTAATGGGGCTAGTTTCTACTTTCAGATGCAACAGAAACTTTGCGGATTGGTCAATCCGTTCGCGAGATATGGCAGTTTTGAGGTAAGAAACGCTTGAGAAACTCCAAATTTTCGCAGTTGTGATGCTCGAAATGAATAACTAGAACGGCCTAGGGGAAAACTACTCATACCGTTGTAATGGGGCGAGTTTCTACTTTCAGATGCAACAGAAACTTTGCGGATTGGTCAATCCGTTCGCGAGATATGGCAGTTTTGAGGTAAGAAACGCTTGAGAAACTCCAAATTTTCGCAGTTCTGATGCTCGAAACGAATAACTAGAACGGCCAAGGGGAAAACTACTCATACCGTTGTAATGGGGCGAGTTTCTACTTTCAGATGCAACAGAAACTTTGCGGATTGGTCAATCCGTTCGCGAGATATGGCAGTTTTGAGGTAAGAAACGCTTGAAAAACTCCAAATTTTCGCAGTTCTGATGCTCGAAACGAATAACCAAAACGGCCTAGGGGAAAACTACTCATACCGTTGTAATGGGGCGAGTTTCTAGTTTCAGATGCAACAGAAATTTTGCGGATTGGTCAATCCGTTCGCGAGATATGGCAGTTTTGAGGTAAGAAACGCTTGAAAAACTCCAAATTTTCGCAGTTCTGATGCTCGAAACGAATAACCAAAACGGCCTAGGGGAAAACTACTCATACCGTTGTAATGGGGCTAGTTTCTACTTTCAGATGCAACAGAAACTTTGCGGATTGGTCAATCGTTCGCGAGTAATGGCAGTTTTGAGGTAAGAAACGCTTGAGAAACTCCAAATTTTCGCAGTTCTGATGCTCGAAACGAATAACTAGAACGGCCTAGGGAAAACTACTCATACCGTTGTAATGGGGCGAGTTTCTACTTTCAGATGCAACAGAAACTTTGCGGATTGGTCAATCCGTTCGCGAGATATGGCAGTTTTGAGGTAAGAAACGCTTGAAAAACTCCAAATTTTCGCAGTTCTGATGCTCGAAACGAATAACCAAAACGGCCTAGGGGAAAACTACTCATACCGTTGTAATGGGGCTAGTTTCTACTTTCAGATGCAACAGAAACTTTGCGGATTGGTCAATCCTTTCGCGAGATATGGCAGTTTTGAGGTAAGAAACGCTTGAGAAACTCCAAATTTTCGCAGTTCTGATGCTCGAAACGAATAACTAGAACGGCCTAGGGGAAAACTACTCATACCGTTGTAATGGGGCGAGTTTCTACTTTCAGATGCAACAGAAACTTTGCGGATTGGTCAATCCGTTCGCGAGATATGGCAGTTTTGAGGTAAGAAACGCTTGAAAAACTCCAAATTTTCGCAGTTCTGATGCTCGAAACGAATAACTAGAACGGCCTAGGGGAAAACTACTCATACCGTTGTAATGGGGCGAATTTCTACTTTCAGATGCAACAGAAACTTTGCGGATTGGTCAATCCGTTCGCGAGATATGGCAGTTTTGAGGTAAGAAACGCTTGAAAAACTCCAAATTTTCGCAGTTCTGATGCTCGAAACGAATAACCAAAACGGCCTAGGGGAAAACTACTCATACCGTTGTAATGGGGCTAGTTTCTACTTTCAGATGCAACAGAAACTTTGCGGATTGGTCAATCCGTTCGCGAGATATGGCAGTTTTGAGGTAAGAAACGCTTGAGAAACTCCAAATTTTCGCAGTTCTGATGCTCGAAACGAATAACTAGAACGGCCTAGGGGAAAACTACTCATACCGTTGTAATGGGGCGAGTTTCTACTTTCAGGTGCAACAGAAACTTTGCGGATTGGTCAATCCGTTCGCGAGATATGGCAGTTTTGAGGTAAGAAACGCTTGAAAAACTCCAAATTTTCGCAGTTCTGATGCTCGAAACGAATAACCAAAACGGCCTAGGGGAAAACTACTCATACCGTTGTAATGGGGCTAGTTTCTACTTTCAGATGCAACAGAAACTTTGCGGATTGGTCAATCCGTTCGCGAGATATGGCAGTTTTGAGGTAAGAAACGCTTGAAAAACTCCAAATTTTCGCAGTTCTGATGCTCGAAACGAATAACCAAAACGGCCTAGGGGAAAACTACTCATACCGTTGTAATGGGGCTAGTTTCTACTTTCAGATGCAACAGAAACTTTGCGGATTGGTCAATCCGTTCGCGAGATATGGCAGTTTTGAGGTAAGAAACGCTTGAGAAACTCCAAATTTTCGCAGTTGTGATGCTCGAAACGAATAACTAGAACGGCCTAGGGGAAAACTACTCATACCGTTGTAATGGGGCTAGTTTCTACTTTCAGATGCAACAGAAACTTTGCGGATTGGTCAATCCGTTCGCGAGATATGGCAGTTTTGAGGTAAGAAACGCTTGAAAAACTCCAAATTTTCGCAGTTCTGATGCTCGAAACGAATAACCAAAACGGCCTAGGGGAAAACTACTCATACCGTTGTAATGGGGCTAGTTTCTACTTTCAGATGCAACAGAAACTTTGCGGATTGGTCAATCCGTTCGCGAGTAATGGCAGTTTTGAGGTAAGAAACGCTTGAGAAACTCCAAATTTTCGCAGTTCTGATGCTCGAAACGAATAACCAAAACGGCCTAGGGGAAAACTACTCATACCGTTGTAATGGGGCTAGTTTCTACTTTCAGATGCAACAGAAACTTTGCGGATTGGTCAATCCGTTCGCGAGATATGGCAGTTTTGAGGTAAGAAACGCTTGAAAAACTCCAAATTTTCGCAGTTCTGATGCTCGAAACGAATAACCAAAACGGCCTAGGGGAAAACTACTCATACCGTTGTAATGGGGCTAGTTTCTACTTTCAGATGCAACAGAAACTTTGCGGATTGGTCAATCCGTTCGCGAGTAATGGCAGTTTTGAGGTAAGAAACGCTTGAGAAACTCCAAATTTTCGCAGTTCTGATGCTCGAAACGAATAACTAGAACGGCCTAGGGGAAAACTACTCATACCGTTGTAATGGGGCTAGTTTCTACTTTCAGATGCAACAGAAACTTTGCGGATTGGTCAATCCGTTCGCGAGATATGGCAGTTTTGAGGTAAGAAACGCTTGAGAAACTCCAAATTTTCGCAGTTCTGATGCTCGAAACGAATAACTAGAACGGCCTAGGGGAAAACTACTCATACCGTTGTAATGGGGCTAGTTTCTACTTTCAGATGCAACAGAAACTTTGCGGATTGGTCAATCCGTTCGCGAGATATGGCAGTTTTGAGGTAAGAAACGCTTGAAAAACTCCAAATTTTCGCAGTTCTGATGCTCGAAACGAATAACCAAAACGGCCTAGGGGAAAACTACTCATACCGTTGTAATGGGGCTAGTTTCTACTTTCAGATGCAACAGAAACTTTGCGGATTGGTCAATCCGTTCGCGAGTAATGACAGTTTTGAGGTAAGAAACGCTTGAGAAACTCCAAATTTTCGCAGTTCTGATGCTCGAAACGAATAACTAGAACGGCCTAGGGGAAAACTACTCATACCGTTGTAATGGGGCTAGTTTCTACTTTCAGATGCAACAGAAACTTTGCGGATTGGTCAATCCGTTCGCGAGATATGGCAGTTTTGAGGTAAGAAACGCTTGAAAAACTCCAAATTTTCGCAGTTCTGATGCTCGAAACGAATAACTAGAACGGCCTAGGGGAAAACTACTCATACCGTTGTAATGGGGCTAGTTTCTACTTTCAGATGCAACAGAAACTTTGCGGATTGGTCAATCCGTTCGCGAGATATGGCAGTTTTGAGGTAAGAAACGCTTGAGAAACTCCAAATTTTCGCAGTTCTGATGCTCGAAACGAATAACTAGAACGGCCTAGGGGAAAACTACTCATACCGTTGTAATGGGGCGAGTTTCTACTTTCAGATGCAACAGAAACTTTGCGGATTGGTCAATCCGTTCGCGAGATATGGCAGTTTTGAGGTAAGAAACGCTTGAAAAACTCCAAATTTTCGCAGTTCTGATGCTCGAAACGAATAACCAAAACGGCCTAGGGGAAAACTACTCATACCGTTGTAATGGGGCTAGTTTCTACTTTCAGATGCAACAGAAACTTTGCGGATTGGTCAATCCGTTCGCGAGATATGGCAGTTTTGAGGTAAGAAACGCTTGAAAAACTCCAAATTTTCGCAGTTCTGATGCTCGAAACGAATAACCAAAACGGCCTACGGGAAAACTACTCATACCTTTGTAATGGGGCTAGTTTCTACTTTCAGATGCAACAGAAACTTTGCGGATTGGTCAATCCGTTCGCGAGATATGGCAGTTTTGAGGTAAGAAACGCTTGAAAAACTCCAAATTTTCGCAGTTCTGATGCTCGAAACGAATAACCAAAACGGCCTAGGGGAAAACTGCTCATACCGTTGTAATGGGGCTAGTTTCTACTTTCAGATGCAACAGAAACTTTGCGGATTGGTCAATCCGTTCGCGAGATATGGCAGTTTTGAGGTAAGAAACGCTTGAGAAACTCCAATTTTCGCAGTTCTGATGCTCGAAACGAATAACTCGAACGGCCTAGGGGAAAACTACTCATACCGTTGTATTGGGGCTAGTTTCTACTTTCAGATGCAACAGAAACTTTGCGGATTGGTCAATCCGTTCGCGAGATATGGCAGTTTTGAGGTAAGAAACGCTTGAAAAACTCCAAATTTTCGCAGTTCTGATGCTCGAAACGAATAACCAAAACGGCCTAGGGGAAAACTACTTATAGCGTTGTATTGGGGCTAGTTTCTACTTTCAGATGCAACAGAAACTTTGCGGATTGGTCAATCCGTTCGCGAGATATGGCAGTTTTGAGGTAAGAAACGCTTGAGAAACTCCAAATTTTCGCAGTTGTGATGCTCGAAACGAATAACTAGAACGGCCTAGGGGAAAACAACTCATACCGTTGTAATGGGGCGAGTTTCTACTTTCAGATGCAACAGAAACTTTGCGGATTGGTCAATCCGTTCGCGAGATATGGCAGTTTTGAGGTAAGAAACGCTTGAGAAACTCCAAATTTTCGCAGTTCTGATGCTCGAAACGAATAACTAGAACGGCCTAGGGGAAAACTACTCATACCGTTGTAATGGGGCGAGTTTCTACTTTCAGATGCAACAGAAACTTTGCGGATTGGTCAATCCGTTCGCGAGATATGGCAGTTTTGAGGTAAGAAACGCTTGAAAAACTCCAAATTTTCGCAGTTCTGATGCTCGAAACGAATAACCAAAACGGCCTAGGGGAAAACTACTCATACCGTTGTAATGGGGCGAGTTTCTACTTTCAGATGCAACAGAAATTTTGCGGATTGGTCAATCCGTTCGCGAGATATGGCAGTTTGGAGGTAAGAAACGCTTGAGAAACTCCAAATTTTCGCAGTTCTGATGCTCGAAACGAATAACTAGAACGGCCTAGGGGAAAACTACTCATACCGTTGTAATGGGGCTAGTTTCTACTTTCAGATGCAACAGAAACTTTGCGGATTGGTCAATCCGTTCGCGAGATATGGCAGTTTTGAGGTAAGAAACGCTTGAAAAACTCCAAATTTTCGCAGTTCTGATGCTCGAAACGAATAACCAAAACGGCCTAGGGGAAAACTACTCATACCGTTGTAATGGGGCTAGTTTCTACTTTCAGATGCAACAGAAACTTTGCGGATTGGTCAATCCGTTCGCGAGTAATGGCAGTTTTGAGGTAAGAAACGCTTGAGAAACTCCAAATTTTCGCAGTTCTGATGCTCGAAACGAATAACTAGAACGGCCTAGGGGAAAACTACTCATACCGTTGTAATGGGGCTAGTTTCTACTTTCAGATGCAACAGAAACTTTGCGGATTGGTCAATCCGTTCGCGAGATATGGCAGTTTTGAGGTAAGAAACGCTTGAAAAACTCCAAATTTTCGCAGTTCTGATGCTCGAAACGAATAACCAAAACGGCCTAGGGGAAAACAACTCATACCGTTGTAATGGGGCTAGTTTCTACTTTCAGATGCAACAGAAACTTTGCGGATTGGTCAATCCGTTCGCGAGTAATGGCAGTTTTGAGGTAAGAAACGCTTGAGAAACTCCAAATTTTCGCAGTTCTGATGCTCGAAACGAATAACTAGAACGGCCTAGGGGAAAACTACTCATACCGTTGTAATGGGGCTAGTTTCTACTTTCAGATGCAACAGAGAAACTTTGCGGATTGGTCAATCCGTTCGCGAGATATGGCAGTTTTGAGGTAAGAAACGCTTGAGAAACTCCAAATTTTCGCAGTTCTGATGCACGAAACGAATAACTAGAACGGCCTAGGGGAAAACTACTCATACCGTTGTAATGGGCTAGTTTCTACTTTCAGATGCAACAGAAACTTTGCGGATTGGTCAATCCGTTCGCGAGATATGGCAGTTTTGAGGTAAGAGACGCTTGAGAAACTCCAAATTTTCGCAGTTCTGATGCTCGAAACGAATAACCAAAACGCCTAGGGGAAAACTACTCATACCGTTGTAATGGGGCTAGTTTCTACTTTCAGATGCAACAGAAACTTTGCGGATTGGTCAATCCGTTCGCGAGATATGGCAGTTTTGAGGTAAGAAACGCTTGAAAAACTCCAAATTTTCGCAGTTCTGATGCTCGAAACGAATAACTAGAACGGCCTAGGGGAAAACTACTCATACCGTTGTAATGGGGCTAGTTTCTACTTTCAGATGCAACAGAAACTTTGCGGATTGGTCAATCCGTTCGCGAGATATGGCAGTTTTGAGGTAAGAAACGCTTGAGAAACTCCAAATTTTCGCAGTTCTGATGCACGAAACGAATAACTAGAACGGCCTAGGGGAAAACTACTCATACCGTTGTAATGGGGCTAGTTTCTACTTTCAGATGCAACAGAAACTTTGCGGATTGGTCAATCCGTTCGCGAGATATGGCAGTTTTGAGGTAAGAAACGCTTGAGAAACTCCAAATTTTCGCAGTTCTGATGCTCGAAACGAATAACTAGAACGGCCTAGGGGAAAACTACTCATACCGTTGTAATGGGCGAATTTCTACTTTCAGATGCAACAGAAACTTTGCGGATTGGTCAATCCGTTCGCGAGATATGGCAGTTTTGAGGTAAGAAACGCTTGAGAAACTCCAAATTTTCGCAGTTCTGATGCTCGAAACGAATAACCAGAACGGCCTAGGGGAAAACTACTCATACCGTTGTAATGGGGCTAGTTTCTACTTTCAGATGCACAGAAACTTTGCGGATTGGTCAATCCGTTCGCGAGATATGGCAGTTTTGAGGTAAGAAACGCTTGAGAAACTCCAAATTTTCGCAGTTGTGATGCTCGAAACGAATAACTAGAACGGCCTAGGGGAAAACTACTCATACCGTTGTAATGGGGCGAGTTTCTACTTTCAGATGCAACAGAAACTTTGCGGATTGGTCAATCCGTTCGCGAGATATGGCAGTTTTGAGGTAAGAAACGCTTGAGAAACTCCAAATTTTCGCAGTTCTGATGCTCGAAACGAATAACTAGAACGGCCTAGGGGAAAACTACTCATACCGTTGTAATGGGGCGAGTTTCTACTTTCAGATGCAACAGAAACTTTGCGGATTGGTCAATCCGTTCGCGAGATATGGCAGTTTTGAGGTAAGAAACGCTTGAAAAACTCCAAATTTTCGCAGTTCTGATGCTCGAAACGAATAACCAAAACGGCCTAGGGGAAAACTACTCATACCGTTGTAATGGGGCGAGTTTCTACTTTCAGATGCAACAGAAATTTTGCGGATTGGTCAATCCGTTCGCGAGATATGGCAGTTTGAGGTAAGAAACGCTTGAGATACTCCAAATTTTCGCAGTTCTGATGCTCGAAACGAATAACTAGAACGGCCTAGGGGAAAACTACTCATACCGTTGTAATGGGGCTAGTTTCTACTTTCAGATGCAACAGAAACTTTGCGGATTGGTCAATCCGTTCGCGAGATATGGCAGTTTTGAGGTAAGAAACGCTTGAAAAACTCCAAATTTTCGCAGTTCTGATGCTCGAAACGAATAACCAAAACGGCCTAGGGAAAACTACTCATACCGTTGTAATGGGGCTAGTTTCTACTTTCAGATGCAACAGAAACTTTGCGGATTGGTCAATCCGTTCGCGAGTAATGGCAGTTTTGAGGTAAGAAACGCTTGAGAAACTCCAAATTTTCGCAGTTCTGATGCTCGAAACGAATAACTAGAACGGCCTAGGGGAAAACTACTCATACCGTTGTAATGGGGCTAGTTTCTACTTTCAGATGCAACAGAAACTTTGCGGATTGGTCAATCCGTTCGCGAGATATGGCAGTTTTGAGGTAAGAAACGCTTGAAAAACTCCAAATTTCGCAGTTCTGATGCTCGAAACGAATAACCAAAACGGCCTAGGGGAAAACTACTCATACCGTTGTAATGGGGCTAGTTTCTACTTTCAGATGCAACAGAAACTTTGCGGATTGGTCAATCCGTTCGCGAGTAATGGCAGTTTTGAGGTAAGAAACGCTTGAGAAACTCCAAATTTTCGCAGTTCTGATGCTCGAAACGAATAACTAGAACGGCCTAGGGGAAAACTACTCATACCGTTGTAATGGGGCTAGTTTCTACTTTCAGATGCAACAGAAACTTTGCGGATTGGTCAATCCGTTCGCGAGATATGGCAGTTTTGAGGTAAGAAACGCTTGAGAAACTCCAAATTTTCGCAGTTCTGATGCTCGAAACGAATAACTAGAACGGCCTAGGGGAAAACTACTCATACCGTTGTAATGGGGCTAGTTTCTACTTTCAGATGCAACAGAAACTTTGCGGATTGGTCAATCCGTTCGCGAGATATGGCAGTTTTGAGGTAAGAAACGCTTGAAAAACTCCAAATTTTCGCAGTTCTGATGCTCGAAACGAATAACCAAAACGGCCTAGGGGAAAACTACTCATACCGTTGTAATGGGGCTAGTTTCTACTTTCAGATGCAACAGAAACTTTGCGGATTGGTCAATCCGTTCGCGAGTAATGGCAGTTTTGAGGTAAGAAACGCTTGAGAAACTCCAAATTTTCGCAGTTCTGATGCTCGAAACGAATAACTAGAACGGCCTAGGGGAAAACTACTCATACCGTTGTAATGGGGCGAGTTTCTACTTTCAGATGCAACAGAAACTTTGCGGATTGGTCAATCCGTTCGCGAGATATGGCAGTTTTGAGGTAAGAAACGCTTGAAAAACTCCAAATTTTCGCAGTTCTGATGCTCGAAACGAATAACCAAAACGGCCTAGGGGAAAACTACTCATACCGTTGTAATGGGGCGAGTTTCTACTTTCAGATGCAACAGAAATTTTGCGGATTGGTCAATCCGTTCGCGAGATATGGCAGTTTGGAGGTAAGAAACGCTTGAGAAACTCCAAATTTTCGCAGTTCTGATGCTCGAAACGAATAACTAGAACGGCCTAGGGGAAAACTACTCATACCGTTGTAATGGGGCTAGTTTCTACTTTCAGATGCAACAGAAACTTTGCGGATTGGTCAATCCGTTCGCGAGATATGGCAGTTTTGAGGTAAGAAACGCTTGAAAAACTCCAAATTTTCGCAGTTCTGATGCTCGAAACGAATAACCAAAACGGCCTAGGGGAAAACTACTCATACCGTTGTAATGGGGCTAGTTTCTACTTTCAGATGCAACAGAAACTTTGCGGATTGGTCAATCCGTTCGCGAGTAATGGCAGTTTTGAGGTAAGAAACGCTTGAGAAACTCCAAATTTTCGCAGTTCTGATGCTCGAAACGAATAACTAGAACGGCCTAGGGGAAAACTACTCATACCGTTGTAATGGGGCTAGTTTCTACTTTCAGATGCAACAGAAACTTTGCGGATTGGTCAATCCGTTCGCGAGATATGGCAGTTTTGAGGTAAGAAACGCTTGAAAAACTCCAAATTTTCGCAGTTCTGATGCTCGAAACGAATAACCAAAACGGCCTAGGGGAAAACTACTCATACCGTTGTAATGGGGCTAGTTTCTACTTTCAGATGCAACAGAAACTTTGCGGATTGGTCAATCCGTTCGCGAGTAATGGCAGTTTTGAGGTAAGAAACGCTTGAGAAACTCCAAATTTCGCAGTTCTGATGCTCGAAACGAATAACTAGAACGGCCTAGGGGAAAACTACTCATACCGTTGTAATGGGGCTAGTTTCTACTTTCAGATGCAACAGAAACTTTGCGGATTGGTCAATCCGTTCGCGAGATATGGCAGTTTTGAGGTAAGAAACGCTTGAGAAACTCCAAATTTTCGCAGTTCTGATGCTCGAAACGAATAACTAGAACGGCCTAGGGGAAAACTACTCATACCGTTGTAATGGGGCTAGTTTCTACTTTCAGATGCAACAGAAACTTTGCGGATTGGTCAATCCGTTCGCGAGATATGGCAGTTTTGAGGTAAGAAACGCTTGAAAAACTCCAAATTTTCGCAGTTCTGATGCTCGAAACGAATAACCAAAACGGGCCTAGGGGAAAACTACTCATACCGTTGTAATGGGGCTAGTTTCTACTTTCAGATGCAACAGAAACTTTGCGGATTGGTCAATCCGTTCGCGAGTAATGGCAGTTTTGAGGTAAGAAACGCTTGAGAAACTCCAAATTTTCGCAGTTCTGATGCTCGAAACGAATAACTAGAACGGCCTAGGGGAAAACTACTCATACCGTTGTAATGAGGCTAGTTTCTACTTTCAGATGCAACAGAAACTTTGCGGATTGGTCAATCCGTTCGCGAGATATGGCAGTTTTGAGGTAAGAAACGCTTGAAAAACTCCAAATTTTCGCAGTTCTGATGCTCGAAACGAATAGCTAGAACGGCCTAGGGGAAAACTACTCATACCGTTGTAATGGGGCTAGTTTCTACTTTCAGATGCAACAGAAACTTTGCGGATTGGTCAATCCGTTCGCGAGATATGGCAGTTTTGAGGTAAGAAACGCTTGAGAAACTCCAAATTTTCGCAGTTCTGATGCTCGAAACGAATAACTAGAACGGCCTAGGGGAAAACTACTCATACCGTTGTAATGGGGCGAGTTTCTACTTTCAGATGCAACAGAAACTTTGCGGATTGGTCAATCCGTTCGCGAGATATGGCAGTTTTGAGGTAAGAAACGCTTGAAAAACTCCAAATTTTCGCAGTTCTGATGCTCGAAACGAATAACCAAAACGCCTAGGGGAAAACTACTCATACCGTTGTAATGGGGCTAGTTTCTACTTTCAGATGCAACAGAAACTTTGCGGATTGGTCAATCCGTTCGCGAGATATGGCAGTTTTGAGGTAAGAAACGCTTGAAAAACTCCAAATTTTCGCAGTTCTGATGCTCGAAACGAATAACCAAAACGGCCTACGGGAAAACTACTCATACCTTTGTAATGGGGCTAGTTTCTACTTTCAGATGCAACAGAAACTTTGCGGATTGGTCAATCCGTTCGCGAGATATGGCAGTTTTGAGGTAAGAAACGCTTGAAAAACTCCAAATTTTCGCAGTTCTGATGCTCGAAACGAATAACCAAAACGGCCTAGGGGAAAACTGCTCATACCGTTGTAATGGGGCTAGTTTCTACTTTCAGATGCAACAGAAACTTTGCGGATTGGTCAATCCGTTCGCGAGATATGGCAGTTTTGAGGTAAGAAACGCTTGAGAAACTCCAATTTTCGCAGTTCTGATGCTCGAAACGAATAACTCGAACGGCCTAGGGGAAAACTACTCATACCGTTGTATTGGGGCTAGTTTCTACTTTCAGATGCAACAGAAACTTTGCGGATTGGTCAATCCGTTCGCGAGATATGGCAGTTTTGAGGTAAGAAACGCTTGAAAAACTCCAAATTTTCGCAGTTCTGATGCTCGAAACGAATGACCAAAACGGCCTAGGGGAAAACTACTTATAGCGTTGTATTGGGGCTAGTTTCTACTTTCAGATGCAACAGAAACTTTGCGGATTGGTCAATCCGTTCGCGAGATATGGCAGTTTTGAGGTAAGAAACGCTTGAGAAACTCCAAATTTTCGCAGTTCTGATGCTCGAAACGAATAACTAGAACGGCCTAGGGGAAAACTACTCATACCGTTGTAATGGGGCGAGTTTCTACTTTCAGATGCAACAGAAACTTTGAGGATTGGTCAATCCGTTCGCGAGATATGGCAGTTTTGAGGTAAGAAACGCTTGAGAAACTCCAAATTTTCGCAGTTCTGATGCTCGAAACGAATAACCAGTACGGCCTAGGGGAAAACTACTCATACCGTTGTAATGGGGCTAGTTTCTACTTTCAGATGCAACAGAAACTTTGCGGATTGGTCAATCCGTTCGCGAGATATGGCAGTTTTGAGGTAAGAAACGCTTGAGAAACTCCAATTTTCGCAGTTCTGATGCTCGAAACGAATAACTCGAACGGCCTAGGGGAAAACTACTCATACCGTTGTATTGGGGCTAGTTTCTACTTTCAGATGCAACAGAAACTTTGCGGATTGGTCAATCCGTTCGCGAGATATGGCAGTTTTGAGGTAAGAAACGCTTGAAAAACTCCAAATTTTCGCAGTTCTGATACTCGAAACGAATAACCAAAACGGCCTAGGGGAAAACTACTCATACCTTTGTAATGGGGCTAGTTTCTACTTTCAGATGCAACAGAAACTTTGCGGATTGGTCAATCCGTTCGCGAGATATGGCAGTTTTGAGGTAAGAAACGCTTGTGAAACTCCAAATTTTCGCAGTTCTGATGCTCGAAACGAATAACTAGAACGGCCTAGGGGAAAACTACTCATACCGTTGTAATGGGGCTAGTTTCTACTTTCAGATGCAACAGAAACTTTGCGGATTGGTCAATCCGTTCGCGAGATATGGCAGTTTTGAGGTAAGAAACGCTTGAAAAACTCCAAATTTTCGCAGTTCTGATACTCGAAACGAATAACCAAAACGGCCTAGGGGAAAACTACTCATACCTTTGTAATGGGGCTAGTTTCTACTTTCAGATGCAACAGAAACTTTGCGGATTGGTCAATCCGTTCGCGAGATATGGCAGTTTTGAGGTAAGAAACGCTTGAAAAACTCCAAATTTTCGCAGTTCTGATGCTCGAAACGAATAACTAGAACGGCCTAGGGGAAAACTACTCATACCGTTGTAATGGGGCTAGTTTCTACTTTCAGATGCAACAGAAACTTTGCGGATTGGTCAATCCGTTCGCGAGATATGGCAGTTTTGAGGTAAGAAACGCTTGAGAAACTCCAAATTTTCGCAGTTCTGATGCTCGAAACGAATAACCAGTACGGCCTAGGGGAAAACTACTCATACCGTTGTAATGGGGCTAGTTTCTACTTTCAGATGCAACAGAAACTTTGCGGATTGGTCAATCCGTTCGCGAGATATGGCAGTTTTGAGGTAAGAAACGCTTGAAAAACTCCAAATTTTCGCAGTTCTGATGCTCGAAACGAATAACCAAAACGGCCTAGGGGAAAACTACTTATAGCGTTGTATTGGGGCTAGTTTCTACTTTCAGATGCAACAGAAACTTTGCGGATTGGTCAATCCGTTCGCGAGATATGGCAGTTTTGAGGTAAGAAACGCTTGAGAAACTCCAAATTTTCGCAGTTCTGATGCTCGAAACGAATAACTAGAACGGCCTAGGGGAAAACTACTCATACCGTTGTAATGGGGCGAGTTTCTACTTTCAGATGCAACAGAAACTTTGCGGATTGGTCAATCCGTTCGCGAGATATGGCAGTTTTGAGGTAAGAAACGCTTGAGAAACTCCAATTTTCGCAGTTCTGATGCTCGAAACGAATAACTCGAACGGCCTAGGGGAAAACTACTCATACCGTTGTATTGGGGCTAGTTTCTACTTTCAGATGCAACAGAAACTTTGCGGATTGGTCAATCCGTTCGCGAGATATGGCAGTTTTGAGGTAAGAAACGCTTGAAAAACTCCAAATTTTCGCAGTTCTGATGCTCGAAACGAATAACCAAAACGGCCTAGGGGAAAACTACTCATACCGTTGTATTGGGGCTAGTTTCTACTTTCAGATGCAACAGAAACTTTGCGGATTGGTCAATCCGTTCGCGAGATATGGCAGTTTTGAGGTAAGAAACGCTTGAAAAACTCCAAATTTTCGCAGTTCTGATACTCGAAACGAATAACCAAAACGGCCTAGGGGAAAACTACTCATACCTTTGTAATGGGGCTAGTTTCTACTTTCAGATGCAACAGAAACTTTGCGGATTGGTCAATCCGTTCGCGAGATATGGCAGTTTTGAGGTAAGAAACGCTTGTGAAACTCCAAATTTTCGCAGTTCTGATGCTCGAAACGAATAACTAGAACGGCCTAGGGGAAAACTACTCATACCGTTGTAATGGGGCTAGTTTCTACTTTCAGATGCAACAGAAACTTTGCGGATTGGTCAATCCGTTCGCGAGTAATGGCAGTTTTGAGGTAAGAAACGCTTGAGAAACTCCAAATTTTCGCAGTTCTGATGCTCGAAACGAATAACTAGAACGGCCTAGGGGAAAACTACTCATACCGTTGTAATGGGGCCAGTTTCTACTTTCAGATGCAACAGAAACTTTGCGGATTGGTCAATCCGTTCGCGAGATATGGCAGTTTTGAGGTAAGAAACGCTTGAGAAACTCCAAATTTTCGCAGTTCTGATGCTCGAAACGAATAACTAGAACGGCCTAGGGGAAAACTACTCATACCGTTGTAATGGGGCTAGTTTCTACTTTCAGATGCAACAGAAACTTTGCGGATTGGTCAATCCGTTCGCGAGATATGGCAGTTTTGAGGTAAGAAACGCTTGAAAAACTCCAAATTTTCGCAGTTCTGATGCTCGAAACGAATAACCAAAACGGCCTAGGGGAAAACTACTCATACCGTTGTAATGGGGCTAGTTTCTACTTTCAGATGCAACAGAAACTTTGGGGATTGGTCAATCCGTTCGCGAGATATGGCAGTTTTGAGGTAAGAAACGCTTGAGAAACTCCAAATTTTCGCAGTTCTGATGCTCGAAACGAATAACTAGAACGGCCTAGGGGAAAACTACTCATACCGTTGTAATGGGGCGAGTTTCTACTTTCAGATGCAACAGAAACTTTGCGGATTGGTCAATCCTTTCGCGAGATATGGCAGTTTTGAGGTAAGAAACGCTTGAGAAACTCCAAATTTTCGCAGTTCTGATGCTCGAAACGAATAACTAAAACGGCCTAGGGGAAAACTACTCATACCGTTGTAATGGGGCGAATTTCTACTTTCAGATGCAACAGAAACTTTTCGGATTGGTCAATCCGTTCGCGAGATATGGCAGTTTTGAGGTAAGAAACGCTTGAAAAACTCCAAATTTTCGCAGTTCTGATGCTCGAAACGAATAACCAAAACGGCCTAGGGGAAAACTACTCATACCGTTGTAATGGGGCTAGTTTCTACTTTCAGATGCAACAGAAACTTTGCGGATTGGTCAATCCGTTCGCGAGATATGGCAGTTTTGAGGTAAGCAACGCTTGTGAAACTCCAAATTTTCGCAGTTCTGATGCTCGAAACGAATAACTAGAACGGCCTAGGGGAAAACTACTCATACCGTTGTAATGGGGCTAGTTTCTACTTTCAGATGCAACAGAAACTTTGCGGATTGGTCAATCCGTTCGCGAGATATGGCAGTTTTGAGGTAAGAAACGCTTGAAAAACTCGAAATTTTCGCAGTTCTGATGCTCGAAACGAATAACCAAAACGGCCTAGGGGAAAACTACTCATACCGTTGTAATGGGGCTAGTTTCTACTTTCAGATGCAACAGAAACTTTGCGGATTGGTCAATCCGTTCGCGAGTAATGGCAGTTTTGAGGTAAGAAACGCTTGAGAAACTCCAAATTTTCGCAGTTCTGATGCTCGAAACGAATAACTAGAACGGCCTAGGGGAAAACTACTCATACCGTTGTAATGGGGCGAATTTCTACTTTCAGATGCAACAGAAACTTTGCGGATTGGTCAATCCGTTCGCGAGATATGGCAGTTTTGAGGTAAGAAACGCTTGAAAAACTCCAAATTTTCGCAGTTCTGATGCTCGAAACGAATAACCAAAACGGCCTAGGGGAAAACTACTCATACCGTTGTAATGGGGCTAGTTTCTACTTTCAGATGCAACAGAAACTTTGCGGATTGGTCAATCCGTTCGCGAGATATGGCAGTTTTGAGGTAAGAAACGCTTGAAAAACTCCAAATTTTCGCAGTTCTGATGCTCGAAACGAATAACCAAAACGGCCTACGGGAAAACTACTCATACCTTTGTAATGGGGCTAGTTTCTACTTTCAGATGCAACAGAAACTTTGCGGATTGGTCAATCCGTTCGCGAGATATGGCAGTTTTGAGGTAAGAAACGCTTGAGAAACTCCAATTTTCGCAGTTCTGATGCTCGAAACGAATAACTCGAACGGCCTAGGGGAAAACTACTCATACCGTTGTATTGGGGCTAGTTTCTACTTTCAGATGCAACAGAAACTTTGCGGATTGGTCAATCCGTTCGCGAGATATGGCAGTTTTGAGGTAAGAAACGCTTGAAAAACTCCAAATTTTCGCAGTTCTGATACTCGAAACGAATAACCAAAACGGCCTAGGGGAAAACTACTCATACCTTTGTAATGGGGCTAGTTTCTACTTTCAGATGCAACAGAAACTTTGCGGATTGGTCAATCCGTTCGCGAGATATGGCAGTTTTGAGGTAAGAAACGCTTGAAAAACTCCAAATTTTCGCAGTTCTGATGCTCGAAACGAATAACTAGAACGGCCTAGGGGAAAACTACTCATACCGTTGTAATGGGGCTAGTTTCTACTTTCAGATGCAACAGAAACTTTGCGGATTGGTCAATCCGTTCGCGAGATATGGCAGTTTTGAGGTAAGAAACGCTTGAAAAACTCCAAATTTTCGCAGTTCTGATGCTCGAAACGAATAACTAAAACGGCCTAGGGGAAAACTACTCATACCGTTGTAATGGGGCGAATTTCTACTTTCAGATGCAACAGAAACTTTTCGGATTGGTCAATCCGTTCGCGAGATATGGCAGTTTTGAGGTAAGAAACGCTTGAAAAACTCCAAATTTTCGCAGTTCTGATGCTCGAAACGAATAACCAAAACGGCCTAGGGGAAAACTACTCATACCGTTGTAATGGGGCTAGTTTCTACTTTCAGATGCAACAGAAACTTTGCGGATTGGTCAATCCGTTCGCGAGATATGGCAGTTTTGAGGTAAGAAACGCTTGTGAAACTCCAAACTTTCGCAGTTCTGATGCTCGAAACGAATAACTAGAACGGCCTAGGGGAAAACTACTCATACCGTTGTAATGGGGCTAGTTTCTACTTTCAGATGCAACAGAAACTTTGCGGATTGGTCAATCCGTTCGCGAGATATGGCAGTTTTGAGGTAAGAAACGCTTGAGAAACTCCAAATTTTCGCAGTTCTGATGCTCGAAACGAATAACCAGCACGGCCTAGGGGAAAACTACTCATACCGTTGTAATGGGGCTAGTTTCTACTTTCAGATGCAACAGAAACTTTGCGGATTGGTCAATCCGTTCGCGAGATATGGCAGTTTTGAGGTAAGAAACGCTTGAAAAACTCCAAATTTTCGCAGTTCTGATACTCGAAACGAATAACCAAAACGGCCTAGGGGAAAACTACTCATACCTTTGTAATGGGGCTAGTTTCTACTTTCAGATGCAACAGAAACTTTGCGGATTGGTCAATCCGTTCGCGAGATATGGCAGTTTTGAGGTAAGAAACGCTTGAGAAACTCCAAATTTTCGCAGTTCTGATGCTCGAAACGAATAACCAAAACGGCCTAGGGGAAAACTACTCATACCGTTGTATTGGGGCTAGTTTCTACTTTCAGATGCAACAGAAACTTTGCGGATTGGTCAATCCGTTCGCGAGATATGGCAGTTTTGATGTAAGAAACGCTTGAAAAACTCCAAATTTTCGCAGTTCTGATACTCGAAACGAATAACCAAAACGGCCTAGGGGAAAACTACTCATACCTTTGTAATGGGGCTAGTTTCTACTTTCAGATGCAACAGAAACTTTGCGGATTGGTCAATCCGTTCGCGAGATATGGCAGTTTTGAGGTAAGAAACGCTTGTGAAACTCCAAATTTTCGCAGTTCTGATGCTCGAAACGAATAACTAGAACGGCCTAGGGGAAAACTACTCATACCGTTGTAATGGGGCTAGTTTCTACTTTCAGATGCAACAGAAACTTTGCGGATTGGTCAATCCGTTCGCGAGTAATGGCAGTTTTGAGGTAAGAAACGCTTGAGAAACTCCAAATTTTCGCAGTTCTGATGCTCGAAACGAATAACTAGAACGGCCTAGGGGAAAACTACTCATACCGTTGTAATGGGGCCAGTTTCTACTTTCAGATGCAACAGAAACTTTGCGGATTGGTCAATCCGTTCGCGAGATATGGCAGTTTTGAGGTAAGAAACGCTTGAGAAACTCCAATTTTCGCAGTTCTGATGCTCGAAACGAATAACTCGAACGGCCTAGGGGAAAACTACTCATACCGTTGTATTGGGGCTAGTTTCTACTTTCAGATGCAACAGAAACTTTGCGGATTGGTCAATCCGTTCGCGAGATATGGCAGTTTTGAGGTAAGAAACGCTTGAAAAACTCCAAATTTTCGCAGTTCTGATACTCGAAACGAATAACCAAAACGGCCTAGGGGAAAACTACTCATACCTTTGTAATGGGGCTAGTTTCTACTTTCAGATGCAACAGAAACTTTGCGGATTGGTCAATCCGTTCGCGAGATATGGCAGTTTTGAGGTAAGAAACGCTTGAAAAACTCCAAATTTTCGCAGTTCTGATGCTCGAAACGAATAACTAGAACGGCCTAGGGGAAAACTACTCATACCGTTGTAATGGGGCTAGTTTCTACTTTCAGATGCAACAGAAACTTTGCGGATTGGTCAATCCGTTCGCGAGATATGGCAGTTTTGAGGTAAGAAACGCTTGAAAAACTCCAAATTTTCGCAGTTCTGATGCTCGAAACGAATAACTAAAACGGCCTAGGGGAAAACTACTCATACCGTTGTAATGGGGCGAATTTCTACTTTCAGATGCAACAGAAACTTTTCGGATTGGTCAATCCGTTCGCGAGATATGGCAGTTTTGAGGTAAGAAACGCTTGAAAAACTCCAAATTTTCGCAGTTCTGATGCTCGAAACGAATAACCAAAACGGCCTAGGGGAAAACTACTCATTCCGTTGTAATGGGGCTAGTTTCTACTTTCAGATGCAACAGAAACTTTGCGGATTGGTCAATCCGTTCGCGAGATATGGCAGTTTTGAGGTAAGAAACGCTTGTGAAACTCCAAACTTTCGCAGTTCTGATGCTCGAAACGAATAACTAGAACGGCCTAGGGGAAAACTACTCATACCGTTGTAATGGGGCTAGTTTCTACTTTCAGATGCAACAGAAACTTTGCGGATTGGTCAATCCGTTCGCGAGATATGGCAGTTTTGAGGTAAGAAACGCTTGAAAAACTCGAAATTTTCGCAGTTCTGATGCTCGAAACGAATAACCAAAACGGCCTAGGGGAAAACTACTCATACCGTTGTAATGGGGCTAGTTTCTACTTTCAGATGCAACAGAAACTTTGCGGATTGGTCAATCCGTTCGCGAGTAATGGCAGTTTTGAGGTAAGAAACGCTTGAGAAACTCCAAATTTTCACAGTTCTGATGCTCGAAACGAATAACTAGAACGGCCTAGGGGAAAACTACTCATACCGTTGTAATGGGGCCAGTTTCTACTTTCAGATGCAACAGAAACTTTGCGGATTGGTCAATCCGTTCGCGAGATATGGCAGTTTTGAGGTAAGAAACGCTTGAGAAACTCCAAATTTTCGCAGTTCTGATGCTCGAAACGAATAACCAGCACGGCCTAGGGGAAAACTACTCATACCGTTGTAATGGGGCTAGTTTCTACTTTCAGATGCAACAGAAACTTTGCGGATTGGTCAATCCGTTCGCGAGATATGGCAGTTTTGAGGTAAGAAACGCTTGAAAAACTCCAAATTTTCGCAGTTCTGATACTCGAAACGAATAACCAAAACGGCCTAGGGGAAAACTACTCATACCTTTGTAATGGGGCTAGTTTCTACTTTCAGATGCAACAGAAACTTTGCGGATTGGTCAATCCGTTCGCGAGATATGGCAGTTTTGAGGTAAGAAACGCTTGAGAAACTCCAAATTTTCGCAGTTCTGATGCTCGAAACGAATAACCAAAACGGCCTAGGGGAAAACTACTCATACCGTTGTATTGGGGCTAGTTTCTACTTTCAGATGCAACAGAAACTTTGCGGATTGGTCAATCCGTTCGCGAGATATGGCAGTTTTGAGGTAAGAAACGCTTGAAAAACTCCAAATTTTCGCAGTTCTGATACTCGAAACGAATAACCAAAACGGCCTAGGGGAAAACTACTCATACCTTTGTAATGGGGCTAGTTTCTACTTTCAGATGCAACAGAAACTTTGCGGATTGGTCAATCCGTTCGCGAGATATGGCAGTTTTGAGGTAAGAAACGCTTGTGAAACTCCAAATTTTCGCAGTTCTGATGCTCGAAACGAATAACTAGAACGGCCTAGGGGAAAACTACTCATACCGTTGTAATGGGGCTAGTTTCTACTTTCAGATGCAACAGAAACTTTGCGGATTGGTCAATCCGTTCGCGAGTAATGGCAGTTTTGAGGTAAGAAACGCTTGAGAAACTCCAAATTTTCGCAGTTCTGATGCTCGAAACGAATAACTAGAACGGCCTAGGGGAAAACTACTCATACCGTTGTAATGGGGCCAGTTTCTACTTTCAGATGCAACAGAAACTTTGCGGATTGGTCAATCCGTTCGCGAGATATGGCAGTTTTGAGGTAAGAAACGCTTGAGAAACTCCAAATTTTCGCAGTTCTGATGCTCGAAACGAATAACTAGAACGGCCTAGGGGAAAACTACTCATACCGTTGTAATGGGGCTAGTTTCTACTTTCAGATGCAACAGAAACTTTGCGGATTGGTCAATCCGTTCGCGAGATATGGCAGTTTTGAGGTAAGAAACGCTTGAAAAGCTCCAAATTTTCGCAGTTCTGATGCTCGAAACGAATAACTAGAACGGCCTAGGGGAAAACTACTCATACCGTTGTAATGGGGCTAGTTTCTACTTTCAGATGCAACAGAAACTTTGCGGATTGGTCAATCCGTTCGCGAGATATGGCAGTTTTGAGGTAAGAAACGCTTGTGAAACTCCAAATTTTCGCAGTTCTGATGCTCGAAACGAATAACTAGAACGGCCTAGGGGAAAACTACTCATACCGTTGTAATGGGGCTAGTTTCTACTTTCAGATGCAACAGAAACTTTGCGGATTGGTCAATCCGTTCGCGAGTAATGGCAGTTTTGAGGTAAGAAACGCTTGAGAAACTCCAAATTTTCGCAGTTCTGATGCTCGAAACGAATAACCAAAACGGCCTACGGGAAAACTACTCATACCTTTGTAATGGGGCTAGTTTCTACTTTCAGATGCAACAGAAACTTTGCGGATTGGTCAATCCGTTCGCGAGATATGGCAGTTTTGAGGTAAGAAACGCTTGAGAAACTCCAATTTTCGCAGTTCTGATGCTCGAAACGAATAACCAAAACGGCCTAGGGGAAAACTGCTCATACCGTTGTAATGGGGCTAGTTTCTACTTTCAGATGCAACAGAAACTTTGCGGATTGGTCAATCCGTTCGCGAGATATGGCAGTTTTGAGGTAAGAAACGCTTGAAAAACTCGAAATTTTCGCAGTTCTGATGCTCGAAACGAATAACCAAAACGGCCTAGGGGAAAACTACTCATAGCGTTGTATTGGGGCTAGTTTCTACTTTCAGATGCAACAGAAACTTTGCGGATTGGTCAATCCGTTCGCGAGATATGGCAGTTTTGGAGTAAGAAACGCTTGAAAAACTCCAAATTTTCGCAGTTCTGATGCTCGAAACGAATAACTAGAACGGCCTAGGGGAAAACTACTCATACCGTTGTAATGGGGCTAGTTTCTACTTTCAGATGCAACAGAAACTTTGCGGATTGGTCAATCCGTTCGCGAGATATGGCAGTTTTGAGGTAAGAAACGCTTGAGAAACTCCAAATTTTCGCAGTTCTGATGCTCGAAACGAATAACTAGAACGGCCTAGGGGAAAACTACTCATACCGTTGTAATGGGGCGAATTTCTACTTTCAGATGCAACAGAAACTTTGCGGATTGGTCAATCCGTTCGCGAGATATGGCAGTTTTGAGGTAAGAAACGCTTGAAAAACTCCAAATTTTCGCAGTTCTGATGCTCGAAACGAATAACTAGAACGGCCTAGGGGAAAACTACTCATACCGTTGTAATGGGGCTAGTTTCTACTTTCAGATGTAACAGAAACTTTGCGGATTGGTCAATCCGTTCGCGAGATATGGCAGTTTTGAGGTAAGAAACGCTTGAAAAACTCCAAATTTTCGCAGTTCTGATGCTCGAAACGAATAACCAAAACGGCCTAGGGGAAAACTACTCATACCTTTGTAATGGGGCTAGTTTCTACTTTCAGATGCAACAGAAACTTTGCGGATTGGTCAATCCGTTCGCGAGATATGGCAGTTTTGAGGTAAGAAACGCTTGAAAAACTCCAAATTTTCGCAGTTCTGATGCTCGAAACGAATAACCAAAACGGCCTAGGGGAAAACTGCTCATACCGTTGTAATGGGGCTAGTTTCTACTTTCAGATGCAACAGAAACTTTGCGGATTGGTCAATCCGTTCGCGAGATATGGCAGTTTTGAGGTAAGAAACGCTTGAAAAACTCCAAATTTTCGCAGTTCTGATGCTCGAAACGAATAACCAAAACGGCCTAGGGGAAAACTGCTCATACCGTTGTAATGGGGCTAGTTTCTACTTTCAGATGCAACAGAAACTTTGCGGATTGGTCAATCCGTTCGCGAGATATGGCAGTTTTGAGGTAAGAAACGCTTGAGAAACTCCAAATTTTCGCAGTTCTGATGCTCGAAACGAATAACTAGAACGGCCTAGGGGAAAACTACTCATACCGTTGTAATGGGGCGAATTTCTACTTTCAGATGCAACAGAAACTTTGCGGATTGGTCAATCCGTTCGCGAGATATGGCAGTTTTGAGGTAAGAAACGCTTGAAAAACTCCAAATTTTCGCAGTTCTGATGCTCGAAACGAATAACCAAAACGGCCTAGGGGAAAACTACTCATACCGTTGTAATGGGGCTAGTTTCTACTTTCAGATGCAACAGAAACTTTGCGGATTGGTCAATCCGTTCGCGAGATATGGCAGTTTTGAGGTAAGAAACGCTTGAGAAACTCCAAATTTTCGCAGTTCTGATGCTCGAAACGAATAACTAGAACGGCCTAGGGGAAAACTACTCATACCGTTGTAATGGGGCTAGTTTCTACTTTCAGATGTAACAGAAACTTTGCGGATTGGTCAATCCGTTCGCGAGATATGGCAGTTTTGAGGTAAGAAACGCTTGAAAAACTCCAAATTTTCGCAGTTCTGATTCTCGATACGAATAACCAAAACGGCCTAGGGGAAAACTACTCATACCGTTGTAATGGCGCTAGTTTCTACTTTCAGATGCAACAGAAACTTTGCGGATTGGTCAATCCGTTCGCGAGATATGGCAGTTTTGAGGTAAGAAACGCTTGAAAAACTCCAAATTTTCGCAGTTCTGATGCTCGAAACGAATAACCAAAACGGCCTAGGGGAAAACTGCTCATACCGTTGTAATGGGGCTAGTTTCTACTTTCAGATGCAACAGAAACTTTGCGGATTGGTCAATCCGTTCGCGAGATATGGCAGTTTTGAGGTAAGAAACGCTTGAAAAACTCCAAATTTTCGCAGTTCTGATGCTCGAAACGAATAACCAAAACGGCCTAGGGGAAAACTACTCATACCGTTGTAATGGGGCGAACTTCTACTTTCAGATGCAACAGAAACTTTGCGGATTGGTCAATCCGTTCGCGAGATATGGCAGTTTTGAGGTAAGAAACGTTTGAAAAACTCCAAATTTTCGCAGTTCTGATGCTCGAAACGAATAACCAAAACGGCCTAGGGGAAAACTGCTCATACCGTTGTAATGGGGCTAGTTTCTACTTTCAGATGCAACAGAAACTTTGCGGATTGGTCAATCCGTTCGCGAGATATGGCAGTTTTGAAGTAAGAAACGCTTGAAAAACTCCAAATTTTCGCAGTTCTGATGCTCGAAACGAATAACCAAAACGGCCTAGGGGAAAACTACTCATACCGTTGTAATGGGGCGAATTTCTACTTTCAGATGCAACAGAAACTTTGCGGATTGGTCAATCCGTTCGCGAGATATGGCAGTTTTGAGGTAAGAAACGCTTGAAAAACTCCAAATTTTCGCAGTTCTGATGCTCGAAACGAATAACCAAAACGGCCTAGGGGAAAACTACTCATACCGTTGTAATGGGGCGAATTTCTACTTTCAGATGCAACAGAAACTTTGCGGATTGGTCAATCCGTTCGCGAGATATGGCAGTTTTGAGGTAAGAAACGCTTGAGAAACTCCAAATTTTCGCAGTTCTGATGCTCGAAACGAATAACTAGAACGGCCTAGGGGAAAACTACTCATACCGTTGTAATGGGGCTAGTTTCTACTTTCAGATGTAACAGAAACTTTGCGGATTGGTCAATCCGTTCGCGAGATATGGCAGTTTTGAGGTAAGAAACGCTTGAGAAACTCCAAATTTTCGCAGTTCTGATGCTCGAAACGAATAACTAGAACGGCCTAGGGGAAAACTACTCATACCGTTGTAATGGGGCGAATTTCTACTTTCAGATGCAACAGAAACTTTGCGGATTGGTCAATCCGTTCGCGAGATATGGCAGTTTTGAGGTAAGAAACGCTTGAAAAACTCCAAATTTTCGCAGTTCTGATGCTCGAAACGAATAACCAAAACGGCCTAGGGGAAAACTACTCATACCGTTGTAATGGGGCTAGTTTCTACTTTCAGATGCAACAGAAACTTTGCGGATTGGTCAATCCGTTCGCGAGATATGGCAGTTTTGAGGTAAGAAACGCTTGAAAAACTCCAAATTTTCGCAGTTCTGATGCTCGATACGAATAACCAAAACGGCCTAGGGGAAAACTACTCATACCGTTGTAATGGGGCTAGTTTCTACTTTCAGATGCAACAGAAACTTTGCGGATTGGTCAATCCGTTCGCGAGATATGGCAGTTTTGAGGTAAGAAACGCTTGAAAAACTCCAAATTTTCGCAGTTCTGATGCTCGAAACGAATAACCAAAACGGCCTAGGGGAAAACTGCTCATACCGTTGTAATGGGGCTAGTTTCTACTTTCAGATGCAACAGAAACTTTGCGGATTGGTCAATCCGTTCGCGAGATATGGCAGTTTTGAGGTAAGAAACGCTTGAAAAACTCCAAATTTTCGCAGTTCTGATGCTCGAAACGAATAACCAAAACGGCCTAGGGGAAAACTACTCATACCGTTGTAATGGGGCTAGTTTCTACTTTCAGATGCAACAGAAACTTTGCGGATTGGTCAATCCGTTCGCGAGTAATGGCAGTTTTGAGGTAAGAAACGCTTGAGAAACTCCAAATTTTCACAGTTCTGATGCTCGAAACGAATAACTAGAACGGCCTAGGGGAAAACTACTCATACCGTTGTAATGGGGCCAGTTTCTACTTTCAGATGCAACAGAAACTTTGCGGATTGGTCAATCCGTTCGCGAGATATGGCAGTTTTGAGGTAAGAAACGCTTGAGAAACTCCAAATTTTCGCAGTTCTGATGCTCGAAACGAATAACTCGAACGGCCTAGGGGAAAACTACTCATACCGTTGTAATGGGGCCAGTTTCTACTTTCAGATGCAACAGAAACTTTGCGGATTGGTCAATCCGTTCGCGAGATATGGCAGTTTTGATGTAAGAAACGCTTGAAAAACTCCAAATTTTCGCAGTTCTGATGCTCGAAACGAATAACCAAAACGGCCTAGGGGAAAACTACTCATAGCGTTGTATTGGGGCTAGTTTCTACTTTCAGATGCAACAGAAACTTTGCGGATTGGTCAATCCGTTCGCGAGATATGGCAGTTTTGAGGTAAGAAACGCTTGAAAAACTCCAAATTTTCGCAGTTCTGATGCTCGAAACGAATAACTAGAACGGCCTAGGGGAAAACTACTCATACCTTTGTAATGGGGCTAGTTTCTACTTTCAGATGCAACAGAAACTTTGCGGATTGGTCAATCCGTTCGCGAGATATGGCAGTTTTGAGGTAAGAAACGCTTGAAAAACTCCAAATTTTCGCAGTTCTGATGCTCGAAACGAATAACCAAAACGGCCTAGGGGAAAACTGCTCATACCGTTGTAATGGGGCTAGTTTCTACTTTCAGATGCAACAGAAACTTTGCGGATTGGTCAATCCGTTCGCGAGATATGGCAGTTTTGAGGTAAGAAACGCTTGAAAAACTCCAAATTTTCGCAGTTCTGATGCTCGAAACGAATAACCAAAACGGCCTAGGGGAAAACTGCTCATACCGTTGTAATGGGGCTAGTTTCTACTTTCAGATGCAACAGAAACTTTGCGGATTGGTCAATCCGTTCGCGAGATATGGCAGTTTTGAGGTAAGAAACGCTTGAGAAACTCCAAATTTTCGCAGTTCTGATGCTCGAAACGAATAACTAGAACGGCCTAGGGGAAAACTACTCATACCGTTGTAATGGGGCGAATTTCTACTTTCAGATGCAACAGAAACTTTGCGGATTGGTCAATCCGTTCGCGAGATATGGCAGTTTTGAGGTAAGAAACGCTTGAAAAACTCCAAATTTTCGCAGTTCTGATGCTCGAAACGAATAACCAAAACGGCCTAGGGGAAAACTACTCATACCGTTGTAATGGGGCTAGTTTCTACTTTCAGATGCAACAGAAACTTTGCGGATTGGTCAATCCGTTCGCGAGATATGGCAGTTTTGAGGTAAGAAACGCTTGAGAAACTCCAAATTTTCGCAGTTCTGATGCTCGAAACGAATAACTAGAACGGCCTAGGGGAAAACTACTCATACCGTTGTAATGGGGCTAGTTTCTACTTTCAGATGTAACAGAAACTTTGCGGATTGGTCAATCCGTTCGCGAGATATGGCAGTTTTGAGGTAAGAAACGCTTGAAAAACTCCAAATTTTCGCAGTTCTGATTCTCGATACGAATAACCAAAACGGCCTAGGGGAAAACTACTCATACCGTTGTAATGGCGCTAGTTTCTACTTTCAGATGCAACAGAAACTTTGCGGATTGGTCAATCCGTTCGCGAGATATGGCAGTTTTGAGGTAAGAAACGCTTGAAAAACTCCAAATTTTCGCAGTTCTGATGCTCGAAACGAATAACCAAAACGGCCTAGGGGAAAACTGCTCATACCGTTGTAATGGGGCTAGTTTCTACTTTCAGATGCAACAGAAACTTTGCGGATTGGTCAATCCGTTCGCGAGATATGGCAGTTTTGAGGTAAGAAACGCTTGAAAAACTCCAAATTTTCGCAGTTCTGATGCTCGAAACGAATAACCAAAACGGCCTAGGGGAAAACTACTCATACCGTTGTAATGGGGCGAACTTCTACTTTCAGATGCAACAGAAACTTTGCGGATTGGTCAATCCGTTCGCGAGATATGGCAGTTTTGAGGTAAGAAACGTTTGAAAAACTCCAAATTTTCGCAGTTCTGATGCTCGAAACGAATAACCAAAACGGCCTAGGGGAAAACTGCTCATACCGTTGTAATGGGGCTAGTTTCTACTTTCAGATGCAACAGAAACTTTGCGGATTGGTCAATCCGTTCGCGAGATATGGCAGTTTTGAAGTAAGAAACGCTTGAAAAACTCCAAATTTTCGCAGTTCTGATGCTCGAAACGAATAACCAAAACGGCCTAGGGGAAAACTACTCATACCGTTGTAATGGGGCGAATTTCTACTTTCAGATGCAACAGAAACTTTGCGGATTGGTCAATCCGTTCGCGAGATATGGCAGTTTTGAGGTAAGAAACGCTTGAAAAACTCCAAATTTTCGCAGTTCTGATGCTCGAAACGAATAACCAAAACGGCCTAGGGGAAAACTACTCATACCGTTGTAATGGGGCGAATTTCTACTTTCAGATGCAACAGAAACTTTGCGGATTGGTCAATCCGTTCGCGAGATATGGCAGTTTTGAGGTAAGAAACGCTTGAGAAACTCCAAATTTTCGCAGTTCTGATGCTCGAAACGAATAACTAGAACGGCCTAGGGGAAAACTACTCATACCGTTGTAATGGGGCTAGTTTCTACTTTCAGATGTAACAGAAACTTTGCGGATTGGTCAATCCGTTCGCGAGATATGGCAGTTTTGAGGTAAGAAACGCTTGAGAAACTCCAAATTTTCGCAGTTCTGATGCTCGAAACGAATAACTAGAACGGCCTAGGGGAAAACTACTCATACCGTTGTAATGGGGCGAATTTCTACTTTCAGATGCAACAGAAACTTTGCGGATTGGTCAATCCGTTCGCGAGATATGGCAGTTTTGAGGTAAGAAACGCTTGAAAAACTCCAAATTTTCGCAGTTCTGATGCTCGAAACGAATAACCAAAACGGCCTAGGGGAAAACTACTCATACCGTTGTAATGGGGCTAGTTTCTACTTTCAGATGCAACAGAAACTTTGCGGATTGGTCAATCCGTTCGCGAGATATGGCAGTTTTGAGGTAAGAAACGCTTGAAAAACTCCAAATTTTCGCAGTTCTGATGCTCGATACGAATAACCAAAACGGCCTAGGGGAAAACTACTCATACCGTTGTAATGGGGCTAGTTTCTACTTTCAGATGCAACAGAAACTTTGCGGATTGGTCAATCCGTTCGCGAGATATGGCAGTTTTGAGGTAAGAAACGCTTGAAAAACTCCAAATTTTCGCAGTTCTGATGCTCGAAACGAATAACCAAAACGGCCTAGGGGAAAACTGCTCATACCGTTGTAATGGGGCTAGTTTCTACTTTCAGATGCAACAGAAACTTTGCGGATTGGTCAATCCGTTCGCGAGATATGGCAGTTTTGAGGTAAGAAACGCTTGAAAAACTCCAAATTTTCGCAGTTCTGATGCTCGAAACGAATAACCAAAACGGCCTAGGGGAAAACTACTCATACCGTTGTAATGGGGCGAATTTCTACTTTCAGATGCAACAGAAACTTTGCTGATTGGTCAATCCGTTCGCGAGATATGGCAGTTTTGAGGTAAGAAACGCTTGAAAAACTCCAAATTTTCGCAGTTCTGATGCTCGAAACGAATAACCAAAACGGCCTAGGGGAAAACTGCTCATACCGTTGTAATGGGGCTAGTTTCTACTTTCAGATGCAACAGAAACTTTGCGGATTGGTCAATCCGTTCGCGAGATATGGCAGTTTTGAGGTAAGAAACGCTTGAAAAACTCCAAATTTTCGCAGTTCTGATGCTCGAAACGAATAACCAAAACGGCCTAGGGGAAAACTACTCATACCGTTGTAATGGGGCTAGTTTCTACTTTCAGATGCAACAGAAACTTTGCGGATTGGTCAATCCGTTCGCGAGATATGGCAGTTTTGAGGTAAGAAACGCTTGAAAAACTCCAAATTTTCGCAGTTCTGATTCTCGATACGAATAACCAAAACGGCCTAGGGGAAAACTACTCATACCGTTGTAATGGGGCTAGTTTCTACTTTCAGATGCAACAGAAACTTTGCGGATTGGTCAATCCGTTCGCGAGATATGGCAGTTTTGAGGTAAGAAACGCTTGAAAAACTCCAAATTTTCGCAGTTCTGATGCTCGAAACGAATAACCAAAACGGCCTAGGGGAAAACTGCTCATACCGTTGTAATGGGGCTAGTTTCTACTTTCAGATGCAACAGAAACTTTGCGGATTGGTCAATCCGTTCGCGAGATATGGCAGTTTTGAGGTAAGAAACGCTTGAAAAACTCCAAATTTTCGCAGTTCTGATGCTCGAAACGAATAACCAAAACGGCCTAGGGGAAAACTACTCATACCGTTGTAATGGGGCGAACTTCTACTTTCAGATGCAACAGAAACTTTGCGGATTGGTCAATCCGTTCGCGAGATATGGCAGTTTTGAGGTAAGAAACGTTTGAAAAACTCCAAATTTTCGCAGTTCTGATGCTCGAAACGAATAACCAAAACGGCCTAGGGGAAAACTACTCATACCGTTGTAATGGGGCGAATTTCTACTTTCAGATGCAACAGAAACTTTGCGGATTGGTCAATCCGTTCGCGAGATATGGCAGTTTTGAGGTAAGAAACGCTTGAAAAACTCCAAATTTTCGCAGTTCTGATGCTCGAAACGAATAACCAAAACGGCCTAGGGGAAAACTGCTCATACCGTTGTAATGGGGCTAGTTTCTACTTTCAGATGCAACAGAAACTTTGCGGATTGGTCAATCCGTTCGCGAGATATGGCAGTTTTGAAGTAAGAAACGCTTGAAAAACTCCAAATTTTCGCAGTTCTGATGCTCGAAACGAATAACCAAAACGGCCTAGGGGAAAACTACTCATACCGTTGTAATGGGGCGAATTTCTACTTTCAGATGCAACAGAAACTTTGCGGATTGGTCAATCCGTTCGCGAGATATGGCAGTTTTGAGGTAAGAAACGCTTGAAAAACTCCAAATTTTCGCAGTTCTGATGCTCGAAACGAATAACCAAAACGGCCTAGGGGAAAACTACTCATACCGTTGTAATGGGGCGAATTTCTACTTTCAGATGCAACAGAAACTTTGCGGATTGGTCAATCCGTTCGCGAGATATGGCAGTTTTGAGGTAAGAAACGCTTGAGAAACTCCAAATTTTCGCAGTTCTGATGCTCGAAACGAATAACTAGAACGGCCTAGGGGAAAACTACTCATACCGTTGTAATGGGGCTAGTTTCTACTTTCAGATGTAACAGAAACTTTGCGGATTGGTCAATCCGTTCGCGAGATATGGCAGTTTTGAGGTAAGAAACGCTTGAGAAACTCCAAATTTTCGCAGTTCTGATGCTCGAAACGAATAACTAGAACGGCCTAGGGGAAAACTACTCATACCGTTGTAATGGGGCGAATTTCTACTTTCAGATGCAACAGAAACTTTGCGGATTGGTCAATCCGTTCGCGAGATATGGCAGTTTTGAGGTAAGAAACGCTTGAAAAACTCCAAATTTTCGCAGTTCTGATGCTCGAAACGAATAACCAAAACGGCCTAGGGGAAAACTACTCATACCGTTGTAATGGGGCTAGTTTCTACTTTCAGATGCAACAGAAACTTTGCGGATTGGTCAATCCGTTCGCGAGATATGGCAGTTTTGAGGTAAGAAACGCTTGAAAAACTCCAAATTTTCGCAGTTCTGATGCTCGAAACGAATAACCAAAACGGCCTAGGGGAAAACTACTCATACCGTTGTAATGGGGCTAGTTTCTACTTTCAGATGCAACAGAAACTTTGCGGATTGGTCAATCCGTTCGCGAGATATGGCAGTTTTGAGGTAAGAAACGCTTGAAAAACTCCAAATTTTCGCAGTTCTGATGCTCGAAACGAATAACCAAAACGGCCTAGGGGAAAACTACTCATACCGTTGTAATGGGGCGAATTTCTACTTTCAGATGCAACAGAAACTTTGCTGATTGGTCAATCCGTTCGCGAGATATGGCAGTTTTGAGGTAAGAAACGCTTGAAAAACTCCAAATTTTCGCAGTTCTGATGCTCGAAACGAATAACCAAAACGGCCTAGGGGAAAACTGCTCATACCGTTGTAATGGGGCTAGTTTCTACTTTCAGATGCAACAGAAACTTTGCGGATTGGTCAATCCGTTCGCGAGATATGGCAGTTTTGAGGTAAGAAACGCTTGAAAAACTCCAAATTTTCGCAGTTCTGATGCTCGAAACGAATAACCAAAACGGCCTAGGGGAAAACTACTCATACCGTTGTAATGGGGCGAATTTCTACTTTCAGATGCAACAGAAACTTTGCTGATTGGTCAATCCGTTCGCGAGATATGGCAGTTTTGAGGTAAGAAACGCTTGAAAAACTCCAAATTTTCGCAGTTCTGATGCTCGAAACGAATAACCAAAACGGCCTAGGGGAAAACTGCTCATACCGTTGTAATGGGGCTAGTTTCTACTTTCAGATGCAACAGAAACTTTGCGGATTGGTCAATCCGTTCGCGAGATATGGCAGTTTTGAGGTAAGAAACGCTTGAAAAACTCCAAATTTTCGCAGTTCTGATGCTCGAAACGAATAACCAAAACGGCCTAGGGGAAAACTACTCATACCGTTGTAATGGGGCTAGTTTCTACTTTCAGATGCAACAGAAACTTTGCGGATTGGTCAATCCGTTCGCGAGATATGGCAGTTTTGAGGTAAGAAACGCTTGAAAAACTCCAAATTTTCGCAGTTCTGATTCTCGATACGAATAACCAAAACGGCCTAGGGGAAAACTAATCATACCGTTGTAATGGGGCTAGTTTCTACTTTCAGATGCAACAGAAACTTTGCGGATTGGTCAATCCGTTCGCGAGATATGGCAGTTTTGAGGTAAGAAACGCTTGAAAAACTCCAAATTTTCGCAGTTCTGATGCTCGAAACGAATAACCAAAACGGCCTAGGGGAAAACTGCTCATACCGTTGTAATGGGGCTAGTTTCTACTTTCAGATGCAACAGAAACTTTGCGGATTGGTCAATCCGTTCGCGAGATATGGCAGTTTTGAGGTAAGAAACGTTTGAAAAACTCCAAATTTTCGCAGTTCTGATGCTCGAAACGAATAACCAAAACGGCCTAGGGGAAAACTACTCATACCGTTGTAATGGGGCGAATTTCTACTTTCAGATGCAACAGAAACTTTGCGGATTGGTCAATCCGTTCGCGAGATATGGCAGTTTTGAGGTAAGAAACGCTTGAAAAACTCCAAATTTTCGCAGTTCTGATGCTCGAAACGAATAACCAAAACGGCCTAGGGGAAAACTGCTCATACCGTTGTAATGGGGCTAGTTTCTACTTTCAGATGCAACAGAAACTTTGCGGATTGGTCAATCCGTTCGCGAGATATGGCAGTTTTGAAGTAAGAAACGCTTGAAAAACTCCAAATTTTCGCAGTTCTGATGCTCGAAACGAATAACCAAAACGGCCTAGGGGAAAACTACTCATACCGTTGTAATGGGGCGAATTTCTACTTTCAGATGCAACAGAAACTTTGCGGATTGGTCAATCCGTTCGCGAGATATGGCAGTTTTGAGGTAAGAAACGCTTGAAAAACTCCAAATTTTCGCAGTTCTGATGCTCGAAACGAATAACCAAAACGGCCTAGGGGAAAACTACTCATACCGTTGTAATGGGGCGAATTTCTACTTTCAGATGCAACAGAAACTTTGCGGATTGGTCAATCCGTTCGCGAGATATGGCAGTTTTGAGGTAAGAAACGCTTGAGAAACTCCAAATTTTCGCAGTTCTGATGCTCGAAACGAATAACTAGAACGGCCTAGGGGAAAACTACTCATACCGTTGTAATGGGGCTAGTTTCTACTTTCAGATGTAACAGAAACTTTGCGGATTGGTCAATCCGTTCGCGAGATATGGCAGTTTTGAGGTAAGAAACGCTTGAGAAACTCCAAATTTTCGCAGTTCTGATGCTCGAAACGAATAACTAGAACGGCCTAGGGGAAAACTACTCATACCGTTGTAATGGGGCGAATTTCTACTTTCAGATGCAACAGAAACTTTGCGGATTGGTCAATCCGTTCGCGAGATATGGCAGTTTTGAGGTAAGAAACGCTTGAAAAACTCCAAATTTTCGCAGTTCTGATGCTCGAAACGAATAACCAAAACGGCCTAGGGGAAAACTACTCATACCGTTGTAATGGGGCTAGTTTCTACTTTCAGATGCAACAGAAACTTTGCGGATTGGTCAATCCGTTCGCGAGATATGGCAGTTTTGAGGTAAGAAACGCTTGAAAAACTCCAAATTTTCGCAGTTCTGATGCTCGATACGAATAACCAAAACGGCCTAGGGGAAAACTACTCATACCGTTGTAATGGGGCTAGTTTCTACTTTCAGATGCAACAGAAACTTTGCGGATTGGTCAATCCGTTCGCGAGATATGGCAGTTTTGAGGTAAGAAACGCTTGAAAAACTCCAAATTTTCGCAGTTCTGATGCTCGAAACGAATAACCAAAACGGCCTAGGGGAAAACTGCTCATACCGTTGTAATGGGGCTAGTTTCTACTTTCAGATGCAACAGAAACTTTGCGGATTGGTCAATCCGTTCGCGAGATATGGCAGTTTTGAGGTAAGAAACGCTTGAAAAACTCCAAATTTTCGCAGTTCTGATGCTCGAAACGAATAACCAAAACGGCCTAGGGGAAAACTACTCATACCGTTGTAATGGGGCGAATTTCTACTTTCAGATGCAACAGAAACTTTGCTGATTGGTCAATCCGTTCGCGAGATATGGCAGTTTTGAGGTAAGAAACGCTTGAAAAACTCCAAATTTTCGCAGTTCTGATGCTCGAAACGAATAACCAAAACGGCCTAGGGGAAAACTGCTCATACCGTTGTAATGGGGCTAGTTTCTACTTTCAGATGCAACAGAAACTTTGCGGATTGGTCAATCCGTTCGCGAGATATGGCAGTTTTGAGGTAAGAAACGCTTGAAAAACTCCAAATTTTCGCAGTTCTGATGCTCGAAACGAATAACCAAAACGGCCTAGGGGAAAACTACTCATACCGTTGTAATGGGGCGAATTTCTACTTTCAGATGCAACAGAAACTTTGCTGATTGGTCAATCCGTTCGCGAGATATGGCAGTTTTGAGGTAAGAAACGCTTGAAAAACTCCAAATTTTCGCAGTTCTGATGCTCGAAACGAATAACCAAAACGGCCTAGGGGAAAACTGCTCATACCGTTGTAATGGGGCTAGTTTCTACTTTCAGATGCAACAGAAACTTTGCGGATTGGTCAATCCGTTCGCGAGATATGGCAGTTTTGAGGTAAGAAACGCTTGAAAAACTCCAAATTTTCGCAGTTCTGATGCTCGAAACGAATAACCAAAACGGCCTAGGGGAAAACTACTCATACCGTTGTAATGGGGCTAGTTTCTACTTTCAGATGCAACAGAAACTTTGCGGATTGGTCAATCCGTTCGCGAGATATGGCAGTTTTGAGGTAAGAAACGCTTGAAAAACTCCAAATTTTCGCAGTTCTGATTCTCGATACGAATAACCAAAACGGCCTAGGGGAAAACTACTCATACCGTTGTAATGGGGCTAGTTTCTACTTTCAGATGCAACAGAAACTTTGCGGATTGGTCAATCCGTTCGCGAGATATGGCAGTTTTGAGGTAAGAAACGCTTGAGAAACTCCAAATTTTCGCAGTTCTGATGCTCGAAACGAATAACTAGAACGGCCTAGGGGAAAACTACTCATACCGTTGTAATGGGGCTAGTTTCTACTTTCAGATGTAACAGAAACTTTGCGGATTGGTCAATCCGTTCGCGAGATATGGCAGTTTTGAGGTAAGAAACGCTTGAGAAACTCCAAATTTTCGCAGTTCTGATGCTCGAAACGAATAACTAGAACGGCCTAGGGGAAAACTACTCATACCGTTGTAATGGGGCGAATTTCTACTTTCAGATGCAACAGAAACTTTGCGGATTGGTCAATCCGTTCGCGAGATATGGCAGTTTTGAGGTAAGAAACGCTTGAAAAACTCCAAATTTTCGCAGTTCTGATGCTCGAAACGAATAACCAAAACGGCCTAGGGGAAAACTACTCATACCGTTGTAATGGGGCTAGTTTCTACTTTCAGATGCAACAGAAACTTTGCGGATTGGTCAATCCGTTCGCGAGATATGGCAGTTTTGAGGTAAGAAACGCTTGAAAAACTCCAAATTTTCGCAGTTCTGATGCTCGAAACGAATAACCAAAACGGCCTAGGGGAAAACTGCTCATACCGTTGTAATGGGGCTAGTTTCTACTTTCAGATGCAACAGAAACTTTGCGGATTGGTCAATCCGTTCGCGAGATATGGCAGTTTTGAGGTAAGAAACGCTTGAAAAACTCCAAATTTTCGCAGTTCTGATGCTCGAAACGAATAACCAAAACGGCCTAGGGGAAAACTACTCATACCGTTGTAATGGGGCGAATTTCTACTTTCAGATGCAACAGAAACTTTGCTGATTGGTCAATCCGTTCGCGAGATATGGCAGTTTTGAGGTAAGAAACGCTTGAAAAACTCCAAATTTTCGCAGTTCTGATGCTCGAAACGAATAACCAAAACGGCCTAGGGGAAAACTGCTCATACCGTTGTAATGGGGCTAGTTTCTACTTTCAGATGCAACAGAAACTTTGCGGATTGGTCAATCCGTTCGCGAGATATGGCAGTTTTGAGGTAAGAAACGCTTGAAAAACTCCAAATTTTCGCAGTTCTGATGCTCGAAACGAATAACCAAAACGGCCTAGGGGAAAACTACTCATACCGTTGTAATGGGGCTAGTTTCTACTTTCAGATGCAACAGAAACTTTGCGGATTGGTCAATCCGTTCGCGAGATATGGCAGTTTTGAGGTAAGAAACGCTTGAAAAACTCCAAATTTTCGCAGTTCTGATGCTCGAAACGAATAACCAAACGGCCTAGGGGAAAACTGCTCATACCGTTGTAATGGGCTAGTTTCTACTTTCAGATGCAACAGAAACTTTGCGGATTGGTCAATCCGTTCGCGAGATATGGCAGTTTTGAGGTAAGAAACGCTTGAGAAACTCCAAATTTTCGCAGTTCTGATGCTCGATACGAATAACCAAAACGGCCTAGGGGAAAACTACTCATACCGTTGTAATGGGCTAGTTTCTACTTTCAGATGCAACAGAAACTTTGCGGATTGGTCAATCCGTTCGCGAGATATGGCAGTTTTGAGGTAAGAAACGCTTGAAAAACTCCAAATTTTCGCAGTTCTGATGCTCGAAACGAATAACCAAAACGGCCTAGGGAAAACTGCACATACGTTGTAATGGGGCTAGTTTCTACTTTCAGATGCAACAGAAACTTTGCGATTGGTCAATCCGTTCGCGAGATATGGCAGTTTGAGGTAAGAAACGCTTGAAAAACTCCAAATTTTCGCAGTTCTGATGCTCGAAACGAATAACCAAAACGGCCTAGGGGAAAACTACTCATACCGTTGTAATGGGGCTAGATTTCTACTTTCAGATGCAACAGAAACTTTGCGGATTGGTCAATCGTTCGCGAGATATGGCAGTTTTGAGGTAAGAAAACGCTTGAAAAACTCCAAATTTTCGCAGTTCTGATGCTCGAAACGAATAACCAAAACGGCCTAGGGGAAAACTGCTCATACCGTTGTAATGGGGCTAGTTCTACTTTCAGATGCAACAGAAACTTTGCGGAGTGGTCAATCGTTCGCGAGATATGCAGTTTTGAGGTAAGAAACGCTTGAAAAACTCAATTTTCGCAGTTCTGATGCTCGAAACGAATAACCAAAACGGCCTAGGGGAAAACTACTCATACCGTTGTAATGGGGCAATTTCTACTTTCAGATGCAACAGAAACTTTGCGGATTGGTCAATCCGTTCGCGAGATATGGCAGTTTTGAGGTAAGAAACGCTTGAAAAACTCAAATTTTCGCAGTTCTGATGCTCGAAACGAATAACCAAAACGGCTAGGGGAAAACTGCTCATACCGTTGTAATGGGCTAGTTTCTACTTCAGATGCAACAGAAACTTTGCGGATTGGTCAATCCGTTCGCGAGATATGGCAGTTTTGAGGTAAGAAACGCTTGAAAAACTCCAAATTTTCGCAGTTCTGATGCTCGAAACGAATAACCAAACGGCCTAGGGGAAAACTACTCATACGTTGTAATGGGGCGATTTCTACTTTCAGATGCAACAGAAACTTTGCGGATTGGTCAATCCGTTCGCGAGATAGGGCAGTTTTGAGGTAAGAAACGCTTGAAAAACTCCAAATTTTCGCAGTTCTGATGCTCGAAACGAATAACCAAAACGGCCTAGGGGAAAACTACTCATACCGTTGTAATGGGGCTAGTTTCTACTTTCAGATGCAACAGAAACTTGCGGATGGTCAATCGTTCGCGAGATATGGCAGTTTTGAGGTAAGAAACGCTTGAAAAACTCCAAATTTTCGCAGTTCTGATGCTCGAAACGAATAACAAAACGGCCTAGGGGAAAACTACTCATACCGTTGTAATGGGGCGAGTTTCTACTTTCAGATGCAACAGAAACTATTGCGGATTGGTCAATCGTTCGCGAGATATGGCAGTTTTGAGGTAAGAAACGCTTGAAAAACTCCAAATTTTCGCAGTTCTGATGCTCGAACGAATAACCAAAAACGGCTAGGGGAAAACTACTCTACCGTTGTAAATGGGGGCTAGTTTCTATTTCAGAAGCAACAGAAACTTTGCGGATTGGTCAATCCGTTCGCGAGATATGGCAGTTTTGAGGTAAGAAACGCTTGAAAAACTCCAATTTTCGCAGTTCTGATGCTCGATACGATAAGCCAGAAACGGCCTTA
>NW_027479750.1:0-69600 GCF_051014685.1 Ptiloglossa arizonensis
CGTATAACATATAACGCATAACGTATAACGTATAACGTATAACGTATAACCTATAACGTATAACGTATAACGTATAACGTATAACGTATAAAGTATAACGTATAACGTATAACGTATAACGTATAACGTATAACGTATAACGTATAACGTATAACGTATAACGTATAACGTATAACGTATAACGTACAACGTATAACGTACAACGCATAACGTATAACGTATATCGTATAACGTATAACGTATAACGTATAACGTATAACGTTTAACGTATAACGTATAACGTATAACGTATAACGTATAACGAATAACGTATAACGTATAACGTATAACGTATGACGTATCACGTATAAGGTATGACCTATAACGCATAACGTATAGCGTATAACGCGTAACGTATAACGTATAACGTATATCGTATAACGTATAACGTATAACGTATAACGTATAACGTATAACGTATAACGTATAACGTATAACGTATAACGTATAACGTATAACGTATAACGTATAACGTATAACGTATAACGTATAACGTATAACGTATAACGTATAACGTATAACGTATAACGTATAACGTATAACGTATATCCTATAACGCATAACGTATAACGTATAACGTATAACGTATAACGTATAACGTATAACGTATAACGTATAACGTATAACGTATAACGTATAACGTATAACGTATAACGTACAACGTATAACGTATAACGTATAACGTATAACGTATGACGTATCACGTATAAGGTATGACCTATAGCGCATAACGTATAGCGTATAACGCGTAACGTATAACGTATAACGTATAACGTATAACGTATAACGTATAACGTATAACGTATAACGTACAGCGTATCACGTATAACGTATATCCTATAACGCATAACGTATATCCTATAACGCATAACGTATAGCGTATAACGCATAACGTATAACGTATAACGTATAACGTATAACGTATAACGTATAACGTATAACGTATAACGTATAACGTATAACGTATAACGTATAACGTATATCGTATAACGTATAACGAATACCGTAAAACGTAAAATTGTATTACATATTACGCATAACGAGTAACGTATAACGTATAACGTATAACGTATAACGTATAACGTATAACATATAACGAATAACGTATAACGTATAACGTACAACGTATAACGTATAACGTATAACGTATAACGTATAACGTATAACGTATAACGTATAACGTATAACGTATATCCTATAACGCATAACGTATACCGTATAACGTATAACGTCAAACGTATAACGTATAACGTATAACGTATAACATATAACGTATAACGTATAACGTATAACGTATAACGTATAACGTATAACGTATAAAGTATAACGTATAACGTATAACCTGTAACGTATAACGTATATCCTATAACGCATAACGTGTAGCGTATAACGCATAACGTATAACGTATAACGTATAACGTATAACGTATAACGTATAACGTATAACGTATAACGTATAACGTATAACCTGTAACGTATAACGTATATCCTATAACGCATAACGTGTAGCGTATAACGCATAACGTATAACGTATAACGTATAACGAATAACGTATAACGTATAACATATAACGTATAACGTATAACGTATAACGTATAACGTATAACGTATAACGTATAACGTATAACGTATAACGTATAACGTATAACGTATAACGTATAACGTATAACGTATAACGTATAACGTACAACGTATAACGTACAACGCATAACGTATAACGTATATCGTATAACGTATAACGTATAACGTATACCGTTTAACGTATAACGTATAACGTATAACGTATAACGTATAACGTATAACGTATAACGTATAACGTATAACGAACAGCGTATCACGTATAACGTATATCCTATAACGCATAACGTATATCCTATAACGCATAACGTATAGCGTATAACGCATAACGTATAACGTATAACGTATAACGTATAACGTATAACGTATAACGTATAACGTATAACGTATAACGTATAACGTATAACGTATAACGTATATCGTATAACGTATAACGAATACCGTAAAACGTAAAATTGTATTACATATTACGCATAACGAGTAACGTATAACGTATAACGTATAACGTATAACGTATAACGTATAACATATAACGAATAACGTATAACGTATAACGTACAACGTATAACGTATAACGTATAACGTATAACGTATAACGTATAACGTATAACGTATAACGTATAACGTATATCCTATAACGCATAACGTATACCGTATAACGTATAACGTCAAACGTATAACGTATAACGTATAACGTATAACATATAACGTATAACGTATAACGTATAACGTATAACGTATAACGTATAACGTATAAAGTATAACGTATAACGTATAACCTGTAACGTATAACGTATATCCTATAACGCATAACGTGTAGCGTATAACGCATAACGTATAACGTATAACGTATAACGTATAACGTATAACGTATAACGTATAACGTATAACGTATAACGTATAACGTATAACGTATAACCTGTAACGTATAACGTATATCCTATAACGCATAACGTGTAGCGTACAACGCATAACGTATAACGTATAACGTATAACGTATAACGTATAACGTATAACGTATAACATATAACGTATAACGTATAACGTATAACGTATAACGTATAACGTATAACGTATAACGTATAACGTATAACGTATAACATATAACGCATAACGTATAACGTATAACGTATAACGTATAACGTATAACGTATAACGTATAACGTATAACGTATAACGTATAACGTATAACGTATAACGTATAACGTATAACGTATAACGTACAACGTATAACGTACAACGCATAACGTATAACGTATATCGTATAACGTATAACGTATAACGTATAACGTTTAACGTATAACGTATAACGTATAACGTATAACGTATAACGTATAACGTATAACGTATAACGTATAACGTACAACGTATCACGTATAACGTATATCCTATAACGCATAACGTATATCCTATAACGCATAACGTATAGCGAATAACGCATAACGTATACCGTATAACGTATAACGTCAAACGTATAACGTATAACGTATAACGTATAACGTATAACATATAACGTATAACGTATAACGTATAACGTATAACGTATAAAGTATAACGTATAACGTATAACCTGTAACGTATAACGTATATCCTGTAACGCATAACGTATAGCGTATAACGCATAACGTATAACGTATAACGTATAACGTATAACGTATAACGTATAACGTATAACGTATAACGTATAACGTATAACGTATAACGTATAACGTATAACGTATAACGTATAACGTATAACGTATAACGTATAACGTATAACGTATAACGTATAACGTATAACGTATAACGTATAACGTATAACGTATAACGTATAACGTATAACGTATAACGTCAAACGTATAACGTATAACGTATAACGTATAACGTATAACGTATAACGTATAACGTATAACATATAACGCATAACGTATAACGTATAACGTATAACGTATAACGTATAACGTATAACGTATAACGTATAACGTATAACGTATAAAGTATAACGTATAACGTATAACGTATAACGTATAACGTATAACGTATAACGTATAACGTATAACGTATAACGTATAACGTATAACGTATAACGTACAACGTATAACGTACAACGCATAACGTATAACGTATATCGTATAACGTATAACGTATAACGTATAACGTATAACGTTTAACGTATAACGTATAACGTATAACGTATAACGTATAACGAATAACGTATAACGTATAACGTATAACGTATGACGTATCACGTATAAGGTATGACCTATAACGCATAACGTATAGCGTATAACGCGTAACGTATAACGTATAACGTATATCGTATAACGTATAACGTATAACGTATAACGTATAACGTATAACGTATAACGTATAACGTATAACGTATAACGTATAACGTATAACGTATAACGTATAACGTATAACGTATAACGTATAACGTATAACGTATAACGTATAACGTATAACGTATAACGTATAACGTATAACGTATAACGTATAACGTATAACGTATAACGTATAACGTATAACGTATAACGTATATCCTATAACGCATAACGTATAACGTATAACGTATAACGTATAACGTATAACGTATAACGTATAACGTATAACGTATAACGTATAACGTATAACGTATAACGTATAACGTACAACGTATAACGTATAACGTATAACGTATAACGTATGACGTATCACGTATAAGGTATGACCTATAGCGCATAACGTATAGCGTATAACGCGTAACGTATAACGTATAACGTATAACGTATAACGTATAACGTATAACGTATAACGTATAACGTATAACGTATAACGTATAACGTATAACGTATAACGTATAACGTATAACGTATAACGTATAACGTATAACGTATATCCTATAACGCATAACGTATATCGTATAACGTATAACGTATATCGTATAACGTATAACGTATAACGTATAACGTATAACGTATAACGTATAACGTATAACGTATAACGTATAACGTATAACGTATAACGTATAACGTATAACGAATAACGTATAACGTATAACGTATAACGTATAACGTATAACGTATAACGTATAACGTATAACGTATAACGTATAACGTATAACGTATAACGTATAACGTATAACGTATAACGTATAACGTCAAACGTATAACGTATAACGTATAACGTATAACGTATAACGTATAACGTATAACGTATAACATATAACGCATAACGTATAACGCATAACGTATAACGTATAACGTATAACGTATAACGTATAACGTATAACGTATAAAGTATAACGTATAACGTATAACGTATAACGTATAACGTATAACGTTTAACGTATAACGTATAACGTATAACGTATAACGTATAACGTATAACGTATAACGTACAACGTATAACGTACAACGCATAACGTATATCGTATAACGTATAACGTATACCGTATTACGTTTAACGTATAACGTATAACGTATAACGTATAACGTATAACGTATAACGTATAACGTATAACGTATAACGTATAACGTATAACGTATAACGTACAACGTATCACGTATAACGTATATCCAATAACGCATAACGTATATCCTATAACGCATAACGTATAGCGAAAAACGCATAACGTATACCGTATAACGTATAACGTCAAACGTATAACGTATAACGTATAACGTATAACATATAACGTATAACGTATAACGTATAACGTATAACGTATAAAGTATAACGTATAACGTATAACCTGTAACGTATAACGTATATCCTGTAACGCATAACGTATAGCGTATAACGCATAACGTATAACGTATAACGTATAACGTATAACGTATAACGTATAACGTATAACGTATAACGTATAACGTATAACGTATATCGTATAACGTATAACGAATACCGTAAAACGTAAAATTGTATTACATATTACGCATAACGAGTAACGTATAACGTATAACGTATAACATATAACGTATAACGTATAACGTATAACGTATAACATATAACGTATAACGTATAACGTATAACGAATACCGTAAAACGTAAAATTGTATTACATATTACGCATAACGAGTAACGTATAACGTATAACGTATAACGTATAACATATAACGTATAACGTATAACGTATAACGTATAACGTATAACGTATAACGTATAACGTATAACGTATAACGTATAACGCATAACGTATAACGTACAACGTATCACGTATAACGTATATCCAATAACGCATAACGTATATCCTATAACGCATAACGTATAGCGAAAAACGCATAACGTATACCGTATAACGTATAACGTCAAACGTATAACGTATAACGTATAACGTATAACATATAACGTATAACGTATAACGTATAACGTATAACGTATAAAGTATAACGTATAACGTATAACCTGTAACGTATAACGTATATCCAGTAACGCATAACGTGTAGCGTATAACGCATAACGTATAACGTATAACGTATAACGTATAACGTATAACGTATAACGTATAACGTATAACGTATAACGTATAACCTGTAACGTATAACGTATATCCTATAACGCATAACGTGTAGCGTATAACGCATAACGTATAACGTATAACGTATAACGAATAACGTATAACGTATAACATATAACGTATAACGTATAACGTATAACGTATAACGTATAACGTATAACGTATAACGTATAACGTATAACGTATAACGTATAACGTATAACGTATAACGTATAACGTATAACGTATAACGTACAACGTATAACGTACAACGCATAACGTATAACGTATATCGTATAACGTATAACGTATAACGTATACCGTTTAACGTATAACGTATAACGTATAACGTATAACGTATAACGTATAACGTATAACGTATAACGTATAACGTACAGCGTATCACGTATAACGTATATCCTATAACGCATAACGTATATCCTATAACGCATAACGTATAGCGTATAACGCATAACGTATAACGTATAACGTATAACGTATAACGTATAACGTATAACGTATAACGTATAACGTATAACGTATAACGTATAACGTATAACGTATATCGTATAACGTATAACGAATACCGTAAAACGTAAAATTGTATTACATATTACGCATAACGAGTAACGTATAACGTATAACGTATAACGTATAACGTATAACGTATAACATATAACGAATAACGTATAACGTATAACGTACAACGTATAACGTATAACGTATAACGTATAACGTATAACGTATAACGTATAACGTATAACGTATAACGTATATCCTATAACGCATAACGTATACCGTATAACGTATAACGTCAAACGTATAACGTATAACGTATAACGTATAACATATAACGTATAACGTATAACGTATAACGTATAACGTATAACGTATAACGTATAAAGTATAACGTATAACGTATAACCTGTAACGTATAACGTATATCCTATAACGCATAACGTGTAGCGTATAACGCATAACGTATAACGTATAACGTATAACGTATAACGTATAACGTATAACGTATAACGTATAACGTATAACGTATAACGTATAACCTGTAACGTATAACGTATATCCTATAACGCATAACGTGTAGCGTACAACGCATAACGTATAACGTATAACGTATAACGTATAACGTATAACGTATAACGTATAACATATAACGTATAACGTATAACGTATAACGTATAACGTATAACGTATAACGTATAACGTCTATCGTATAACGTATAACGTATAACGTATAACGTATAACGTATAACGTATAACGTATAACGTATAACGTATAACGTATAACGTATAACGTATAACGTATAACGTATAACGTATAACGTATAACGTATAACGTATAACGTATAAAGTATAACGTATAACGTATAACGTGTAACGTATAACGTATACCCTATAACGCATAACGTATAGCGTATAACGCATAACGTATAACGTATAACGTATAACGTATAACGTATAACGTATAACGTATAACGTAAAATTGTATTACATATTACGCATAACGAGTAACGTATAACGTATAACGTATAACGTATAACGTATAACGTATAACGTATAACGTATAACGTATAACGCATAACGTATACCGTATAACGTATAACGTATGACGTATCACGTATAAGGTATGACCTATAACGCATAACGTATAGCGTATAACGCGTAACGTATAACGTATAACGTATAACGTATAACGTATAACGCATAACGTATAACGTATAACGTATAACGTATAACGTATAACGTATAACGTATAACGTATAACGTATAACGTATAACGTATAACGTATAACGTATAACGTATAACGTATAACGTATAACGTATAACGTATAACGTATAACGTATAACGTATAACGTATAACGTATAACGTATAACGTATAACGTATAACGTATAACGTATAACGTATAACGTATAACGTATAACGTATAACGTATAACGTATAACGTATAACGTATAACGTATAACGTATAACGTATAACGTATAACGTATAACGTATAACGTATAACGTATAACGTATAACGTATAACGTATAACGTATAACGTATAACGTATAACGTATATCGTATAACCTGTAACGTATAACGTATATCCTATGACGCATAACGTATAGCATATAACGTATAACGCATAACGTATAACGTATAACGTATAACGTATAACGTATAACGTATAACGTATAACGTATAACGTATAACGTATAACGTTTAACGTATAACGTATAACGTATAACGTATAACGTATAACGTATAACGTATAACGTACAACGTATAACGTATAACGTATAACGTATAACGTATAACGTATAACGTATAACGTATAACATATAACGTATAACGTATAACGTATAACGTATAACGTATAACGTATAACGAATAACGTATAACGTATAACGTATAACGTATGACGTATCACGTATAAGGTATGACCTATAGCGCATAACGTATAGCGTATAACGCGTAACGTATAACGTATAACGTATAACGTATAACGTATAACGTATAACGTATAACGTATAACGTATAACGTATAACGTATAACGTATAACGTATAACGTATAACGTATAACGTATATCCTATAACGCATAACGTATAACGTATAACGTATAACGTATATCGTATAACGTATAACGTATAACGTATAACGTATAACGTATAACGTATAACGTATAACGTATAACGTATAACGTATAACGAATACCGTAAAACGTAAAATTGTATTACATATTACGCATAACGAGTAACGTATAACGTATAACGTATAACGTATAACATATAACGTATAACGTATAACGTATAACGTATAACGTATAACGTATAACGTATAAAGTATAACGTATAACGTATAACGTATGACGTATAACGTACAACGTATAACGTATAACGTATAACGTATAACGTATAACATATAACGCATAACGTATAACGTATAACGTATAACGTATAACGTATAACGTATAACGTATAACGTATAACGTATAAAGTATAACGTATAACGTATAACGTATAACGTATAACGTATAACGTATAACGTATAACGTATAACGTATAACGAATAACGTATAACGTATAACGTATAACGTATGACGTATCACGTATAAGGTATGACCTATAGCGCATAACGTATAGCGTATAACGCGTAACGTATAACGTATAACGTATAACGTATAACGTGTAACGTATAACGTATAACGTACAACGTATCACGTATAACGTATATCCTATAACGCATAACGTATATCCTATAACGCATAACGTATAGCGAATAACGTATAACATATAACGTATAACGTATAACGTATAACGTATAACGTATAAAGTATAACGTATAACGTATAACCTGTAACGTATAACGTATATCCTGTAACGCATAACGTATAGCGTATAACGCATAACGTATAACGTATAACGTATAACGTATAACGTATAACGTATAACGTATAACGTATAACGTATAACGTATAACGTATATCGTATAACGTATAACGAATACCGTAAAACGTAAAATTGTATTACATATTACGCATAACGAGTAACGTATAACGTATAACGTATAACATATAACGTATAACGTATAACGTATAACGTATAACATATAACGTATAACGTATAACGTATAACGAATACCGTAAAACGTAAAATTGTATTACATATTACGCATAACGAGTAACGTATAACGTATAACGTATAACGTATAACATATAACGTATAACGTATAACGTATAACGTATAACGTATAACGTATAACGTATAACGTATAACGTATAACGTATAACGCATAACGTATAACGTACAACGTATCACGTATAACGTATATCCAATAACGCATAACGTATATCCTATAACGCATAACGTATAGCGAAAAACGCATAACGTATACCGTATAACGTATAACGTCAAACGTATAACGTATAACGTATAACGTATAACATATAACGTATAACGTATAACGTATAACGTATAACGTATAAAGTATAACGTATAACGTATAACCTGTAACGTATAACGTATATCCAGTAACGCATAACGTGTAGCGTATAACGCATAACGTATAACGTATAACGTATAACGTATAACGTATAACGTATAACGTATAACGTATAACGTATAACGTATAACCTGTAACGTATAACGTATATCCTATAACGCATAACGTGTAGCGTATAACGCATAACGTATAACGTATAACGTATAACGAATAACGTATAACGTATAACATATAACGTATAACGTATAACGTATAACGTATAACGTATAACGTATAACGTATAACGTATAACGTATAACGTATAACGTATAACGTATAACGTATAACGTATAACGTATAACGTATAACGTACAACGTATAACGTACAACGCATAACGTATAACGTATATCGTATAACGTATAACGTATAACGTATACCGTTTAACGTATAACGTATAACGTATAACGTATAACGTATAACGTATAACGTATAACGTATAACGTATAACGTACAGCGTATCACGTATAACGTATATCCTATAACGCATAACGTATATCCTATAACGCATAACGTATAGCGTATAACGCATAACGTATAACGTATAACGTATAACGTATAACGTATAACGTATAACGTATAACGTATAACGTATAACGTATAACGTATAACGTATAACGTATATCGTATAACGTATAACGAATACCGTAAAACGTAAAATTGTATTACATATTACGCATAACGAGTAACGTATAACGTATAACGTATAACGTATAACGTATAACGTATAACATATAACGAATAACGTATAACGTATAACGTACAACGTATAACGTATAACGTATAACGTATAACGTATAACGTATAACGTATAACGTATAACGTATAACGTATATCCTATAACGCATAACGTATACCGTATAACGTATAACGTCAAACGTATAACGTATAACGTATAACGTATAACATATAACGTATAACGTATAACGTATAACGTATAACGTATAACGTATAACGTATAAAGTATAACGTATAACGTATAACCTGTAACGTATAACGTATATCCTATAACGCATAACGTGTAGCGTATAACGCATAACGTATAACGTATAACGTATAACGTATAACGTATAACGTATAACGTATAACGTATAACGTATAACGTATAACGTATAACCTGTAACGTATAACGTATATCCTATAACGCATAACGTGTAGCGTACAACGCATAACGTATAACGTATAACGTATAACGTATAACGTATAACGTATAACGTATAACATATAACGTATAACGTATAACGTATAACGTATAACGTATAACGTATAACGTATAACGTCTATCGTATAACGTATAACGTATAACGTATAACGTATAACGTATAACGTATAACGTATAACGTATAACGTATAACGTATAACGTATAACGTATAACGTATAACGTATAACGTATAACGTATAACGTATAACGTATAACGTATAAAGTATAACGTATAACGTATAACGTGTAACGTATAACGTATACCCTATAACGCATAACGTATAGCGTATAACGCATAACGTATAACGTATAACGTATAACGTATAACGTATAACGTATAACGTATAACGTAAAATTGTATTACATATTACGCATAACGAGTAACGTATAACGTATAACGTATAACGTATAACGTATAACGTATAACGTATAACGTATAACGTATAACGCATAACGTATACCGTATAACGTATAACGTATGACGTATCACGTATAAGGTATGACCTATAACGCATAACGTATAGCGTATAACGCGTAACGTATAACGTATAACGTATAACGTATAACGTATAACGCATAACGTATAACGTATAACGTATAACGTATAACGTATAACGTATAACGTATAACGTATAACGTATAACGTATAACGTATAACGTATAACGTATAACGTATAACGTATAACGTATAACGTATAACGTATAACGTATAACGTATAACGTATAACGTATAACGTATAACGTATAACGTATAACGTATAACGTATAACGTATAACGTATAACGTATAACGTATAACGTATAACGTATAACGTATAACGTATAACGTATAACGTATAACGTATAACGTATAACGTATAACGTATAACGTATAACGTATAACGTATAACGTATAACGTATAACGTATAACGTATAACGTATAACGTATATCGTATAACCTGTAACGTATAACGTATATCCTATGACGCATAACGTATAGCATATAACGTATAACGCATAACGTATAACGTATAACGTATAACGTATAACGTATAACGTATAACGTATAACGTATAACGTTTAACGTATAACGTATAACGTATAACGTATAACGTATAACGTATAACGTATAACGTACAACGTATAACGTATAACGTATAACGTATAACGTATAACGTATAACGTATAACGTATAACATATAACGTATAACGTATAACGTATAACGTATAACGTATAACGTATAACGAATAACGTATAACGTATAACGTATAACGTATGACGTATCACGTATAAGGTATGACCTATAGCGCATAACGTATAGCGTATAACGCGTAACGTATAACGTATAACGTATAACGTATAACGTATAACGTATAACGTATAACGTATAACGTATAACGTATAACGTATAACGTATAACGTATAACGTATAACGTATAACGTATATCCTATAACGCATAACGTATAACGTATAACGTATAACGTATATCGTATAACGTATAACGTATAACGTATAACGTATAACGTATAACGTATAACGTATAACGTATAACGTATAACGTATAACGAATACCGTAAAACGTAAAATTGTATTACATATTACGCATAACGAGTAACGTATAACGTATAACGTATAACGTATAACATATAACGTATAACGTATAACGTATAACGTATAACGTATAACGTATAACGTATAAAGTATAACGTATAACGTATAACGTATGACGTATAACGTACAACGTATAACGTATAACGTATAACGTATAACGTATAACATATAACGCATAACGTATAACGTATAACGTATAACGTATAACGTATAACGTATAACGTATAACGTATAACGTATAAAGTATAACGTATAACGTATAACGTATAACGTATAACGTATAACGTATAACGTATAACGTATAACGTATAACGAATAACGTATAACGTATAACGTATAACGTATGACGTATCACGTATAAGGTATGACCTATAGCGCATAACGTATAGCGTATAACGCGTAACGTATAACGTATAACGTATAACGTATAACGTGTAACGTATAACGTATAACGTACAACGTATCACGTATAACGTATATCCTATAACGCATAACGTATATCCTATAACGCATAACGTATAGCGAATAACGCATAACGTATAACGTATATCGTATAACGTATAACGTATAACGTATAACGTATAACGTATAACGTATAACGTATAACGTATAACGTATAAAGTATAACGTATAACGTATAACGTATAACGTATAACGTATAACGTATAACGTATAACGTATAACGTATAACGTATAACGTATAACGTATAACGTATAACGTATAAAGTATAACGTATAACGTATAACGTATAACGTATAACGTATATCCTGTAACGCATAACGTATAGCGTATAACGCATAACGTATAACGTATAACGTATAACGTATAACGTATAACGTATAACGTATAACGTATAACGTATAACGTATAACGTATATCGTATAACGTATAACGAATACCGTAAAACGTAAAATTGTATTACATATTACGCATAACGAGTAACGTATAACGTATAACGTATAACGTATAACGTATAACGTATAACGTATAACGTATAACGTATAACGTATAACGTATAACGTTTAACGTATAACGTACAACGTATAACGTACAACGCATAACGTATAACGTATATCGTATAACGTATAACGTATAACGTATACCGTTTAACGTATAACGTATAACGTATAACGTATAACGTATAACGTATAACGTATAACGTTTAACGTATAACGTACAACGTATAACGTACAACGCATAACGTATAACGTATATCGTATAACGTATAACGTATAACGTATACCGTTTAACGTATAACGTATAACGTATAACGTATAACGTATAACGTATAACGTATAACGTATAACGTATAACGTACAGCGTATCACGTATAACGTATATCCTATAACGCATAACGCATATCCTATAACGCATAACGTATAGCGTATAACGCATAACGTATAACGTATAACGTATAACGTATAACGTATAACGTATAACGTATAACGTATAACGTATAACGTATATCGTATAACGTATAACGAATACCGTAAAACGTAAAATTGTATTACATATTACGCATAACGAGTAACGTATAACGTATAACGTATAACGTATAACGTATAACGTATAACATATAACGAATAACGTATAACGTATAACGTACAACGTATAACGTATAACGTATAACGTATAACGTATAACGTATAACGTATAACGTATAACGTATAACGTATATCCTATAACGCATAACGTATACCGTATAACGTATAACGTCAAACGTATAACGTATAACGTATAACGTATAACATATAACGTATAACGTATAACGTATAACGTATAACGTATAACGTATAACGTATAAAGTATAACGTATAACGTATAACCTGTAACGTATAACGTATATCCTATAACGCATAACGTGTAGCGTATAACGCATAACGTATAACGTATAACGTATAACGTATAACGTATAACGTATAACGTATAACGTATAACCTGTAACGTATAACGTATATCCTATAACGCATAACGTGTAGCGTATAACGCATAACGTATAACGTATAACGTATAACGAATAACGTATAACGTATAACATATAACGTATAACGTATAACGTATAACGTATAACGTATAACGTATAACGTATAACGTATAACGTATAACGTATAACGTATAACGTATAACGTATAACGTATAACGTATAACGTACAACGTATAACGTACAACGCATAACGTATAACGTATATCGTATAACGTATAACGTATAACGTATACCGTTTAACGTATAACGTATAACGTATAACGTATAACGTATAACGTATAACGTATAACGTATAACGTATAACGTACAGCGTATCACGTATAACGTATATCCTATAACGCATAACGTATATCCTATAACGCATAACGTATAGCGTATAACGCATAACGTATAACGTATAACGTATAACGTATAACGTATAACGTATAACGTATAACGTATAACGTATAACGTAAAACGTATAACGTATAACGTATATCGTATAACGTATAACGAATACCGTAAAACGTAAAATTGTATTACATATTACGCATAACGAGTAACGTATAACGTATAACGTATAACGTATAACGTATAACGTATAACATATAACGAATAACGTATAACGTATAACGTACAACGTATAACGTATAACGTATAACGTATAACGTATAACGTATAACGTATAACGTATAACGTATAAAGTATAACGTATAACGTATAACGTGTAACGTATAACGTATACCCTATAACGCATAACGTATAGCGTATAACGCATAACGTATAACGTATAACGTATAACGTATAACGTATAACGTATAACGTATAACGTAAAATTGTATTACATATTACGCATAACGAGTAACGTATAACGTATAACGTATAACGTATAACGTATAACGTATAACGTATAACGTATAACGTATAACGCATAACGTATACCGTATAACGTATAACGTATGACGTATCACGTATAAGGTATGACCTATAACGCATAACGTATAGCGTATAACGCGTAACGTATAACGTATAACGTATAACGTATAACGTATAACGCATAACGTATAACGTATAACGTATAACGTATAACGTATAACGTATAACGTATAACGTATAACGTATAACGTATAACGTATAACGTATAACGTATAACGTATAACGTATAACGTATAACGTATAACGTATAACGTATAACGTATAACGTATAACGTATAACGTATAACGTATAACGTATAACGTATAACGTATAACGTATAACGTATAACGTATAACGTATAACGTATAACGTATAACGTATAACGTATAACGTATAACGTATAACGTATAACGTATAACGTATAACGTATAACGTATAACGTATAACGTATAACGTATAACGTATAACGTATAACGTATAACGTATAACGTATAACGTATAACGTATAACGTATAACGTATATCGTATAACCTGTAACGTATAACGTATATCCTATGACGCATAACGTATAGCATATAACGTATAACGCATAACGTATAACGTATAACGTATAACGTATAACGTATAACGTATAACGTATAACGTATAACGTTTAACGTATAACGTATAACGTATAACGTATAACGTATAACGTATAACGTATAACGTACAACGTATAACGTATAACGTATAACGTATAACGTAAAACGTATAACGTATAACGTATAACATATAACGTATAACGTATAACGTATAACGTATAACGTATAACGTATAACGAATAACGTATAACGTATAACGTATAACGTATGACGTATCACGTATAAGGTATGACCTATAGCGCATAACGTATAGCGTATAACGCGTAACGTATAACGTATAACGTATAACGTATAACGTATAACGTATAACGTATAACGTATAACGTATAACGTATAACGTATAACGTATAACGTATAACGTATAACGTATAACGTATAACGTATAACGTATATCCTATAACGCATAACGTATAACGTATAACGTATAACGTATATCGTATAACGTATAACGTATAACGTATAACGTATAACGTATAACGTATAACGTATAACGTATAACGTATAACGTATAACGAATACCGTAAAACGTAAAATTGTATTACATATTACGCATAACGAGTAACGTATAACGTATAACGTATAACGTATAACATATAACGTATAACGTATAACGTATAACGTATAACGTATAACGTATAACGTATAACGTATAAAGTATAACGTATAACGTATAACGTATGACGTATAACGTACAACGTATAACGTATAACGTATAACGTATAACGTATAACATATAACGCATAACGTATAACGTATAACGTATAACGTATAACGTATAACGTATAACGTATAACGTATAACGTATAACGTATAACGTATAACGTATAACGTATAACGTATAACGTATAACGTATAACGTATAACGTATAACGTATAACGTATAACGTATAACGTATAACGTATAACGTATAACGTATAACGTATAACGTATAACGTATAACGTATAACGTATAACGTATAACGTATAACGTATAACGTATAACGTATAACGTATAACGTATAACGTATAACGTATAACGTATAACGTATAACGTATAACGTATATCGTATAACCTGTAACGTATAACGTATATCCTATGACGCATAACGTATAGCATATAACGTATAACGCATAACGTATAACGTATAACGTATAACGTATAACGTATAACGTATAACGTATAACGTATAACGTTTAACGTATAACGTATAACGTATAACGTATAACGTATAACGTATAACGTATAACGTACAACGTATAACGTATAACGTATAACGTATAACGTAAAACGTATAACGTATAACGTATAACATATAACGTATAACGTATAACGTATAACGTATAACGTATAACGTATAACGAATAACGTATAACGTATAACGTATAACGTATGACGTATCACGTATAAGGTATGACCTATAGCGCATAACGTATAGCGTATAACGCGTAACGTATAACGTATAACGTATAACGTATAACGTATAACGTATAACGTATAACGTATAACGTATAACGTATAACGTATAACGTATAACGTATAACGTATAACGTATAACGTATAACGTATAACGTATAACGTATATCCTATAACGCATAACGTATAACGTATAACGTATAACGTATATCGTATAACGTATAACGTATAACGTATAACGTATAACGTATAACGTATAACGTATAACGTATAACGTATAACGTATAACGAATACCGTAAAACGTAAAATTGTATTACATATTACGCATAACGAGTAACGTATAACGTATAACGTATAACGTATAACATATAACGTATAACGTATAACGTATAACGTATAACGTATAACGTATAACGTATAACGTATAAAGTATAACGTATAACGTATAACGTATGACGTATAACGTACAACGTATAACGTATAACGTATAACGTATAACGTATAACATATAACGCATAACGTATAACGTATAACGTATAACGTATAACGTATAACGTATAACGTATAACGTATAACGTATAAAGTATAACGTATAACGTATAACGTATAACGTATAACGTATAACGTATAACGTATAACGTATAACGTATAACGAATAACGTATAACGTATAACGTATAACGTATGACGTATCACGTATAAGGTATGACCTATAGCGCATAACGTATAGCGTATAACGCGTAACGTATAACGTATAACGTATAACGTATAACGTATAACGTATAACGTATAACGTACAACGTATCACGTATAACGTATATCCTATAACGCATAACGTATATCCTATAACGCATAACGTATAGCGAATAACGCATAACGTATAACGTATATCGTATAACGTATAACGTATAACGTATAACGTATAACGTATAACGTATAACGTATAACGTATAACGTATAAAGTATAACGTATAACGTATAACGTATAACGTATAACGTATAACGTATAACGTATAACGTATAACGTATAACGTATAACGTATAACGTATAACGTATAACGTATAAAGTATAACGTATAACGTATAACGTATAACGTATAACGTATATCCTGTAACGCATAACGTATAGCGTATAACGCATAACGTATAACGTATAACGTATAACGTATAACGTATAACGTATAACGTACAACGTATAACGTATAACGTATAACGTATAACGTAAAACGTATAACGTATAACGTATAACATATAACGTATAACGTATAACGTATAACGTATAACGTATAACGTATAACGAATAACGTATAACGTATAACGTATAACGTATAACGTATAACGTATAAAGTATAACGTATAACGTATAACGTATAACGTATAACGTATAACGTATAACGTATAACGTATAACGTATAACGTATAACGTATAACGTTTAACGTATAACGTACAACGTATAACGTACAACGCATAACGTATAACGTATATCGTATAACGTATAACGTATAACGTATACCGTTTAACGTATAACGTATAACGTATAACGTATAACGTATAACGTATAACGTATAACGTTTAACGTATAACGTACAACGTATAACGTACAACGCATAACGTATAACGTATATCGTATAACGTATAACGTATAACGTATACCGTTTAACGTATAACGTATAACGTATAACGTATAACGTACAACGTATAACGTATAACGTATAACGTATAACGTACAGCGTATCACGTATAACGTATATCCTATAACGCATAACGCATATCCTATAACGCATAACGTATAGCGTATAACGCATAACGTATAACGTATAACGTATAACGTATAACGTATAACGTATAACGTATAACGTATAACGTATAACGTATATCGTATAACGTATAACGAATACCGTAAAACGTAAAATTGTATTACATATTACGCATAACGAGTAACGTATAACGTATAACGTATAACGTATAACGTATAACGTATAACGTATAACATATAACGAATAACGTATAACGTATAACGTACAACGTATAACGTATAACGTATAACGTATAACGTATAACGTATAACGTATAACGTATAACGTATAACGTATATCCTATAACGCATAACGTATACCGTATAACGTATAACGTCAAACGTATAACGTATAACGTATAACGTATAACATATAACGTATAACGTATAACGTATAACGTATAACGTATAACGTATAACGTATAAAGTATAACGTATAACGTATAACCTGTAACGTATAACGTATATCCTATAACGCATAACGTGTAGCGTATAACGCATAACGTATAACGTATAACGTATAACGTATAACGTATAACGTATAACGTATAACGTATAACCTGTAACGTATAACGTATATCCTATAACGCATAACGTGTAGCGTATAACGCATAACGTATAACGTATAACGTATAACGAATAACGTATAACGTATAACATATAACGTATAACGTATAACGTATAACGTATAACGTATAACGTATAACGTATAACGTATAACGTATAACGTATAACGTATAACGTATAACGTATAACGTATAACGTATAACGTACAACGTATAACGTACAACGCATAACGTATAACGTATATCGTATAACGTATAACGTATAACGTATACCGTTTAACGTATAACGTATAACGTATAACGTATAACGTATAACGTATAACGTATAACGTATAACGTATAACGTACAGCGTATCACGTATAACGTATATCCTATAACGCATAACGTATATCCTATAACGCATAACGTATAGCGTATAACGCATAACGTATAACGTATAACGTATAACGTATAACGTATAACGTATAACGTATAACGTATAACGTATAACGTAAAACGTATAACGTATAACGTATATCGTATAACGTATAACGAATACCGTAAAACGTAAAATTGTATTACATATTACGCATAACGAGTAACGTATAACGTATAACGTATAACGTATAACGTATAACGTATAACATATAACGAATAACGTATAACGTATAACGTACAACGTATAACGTATAACGTATAACGTATAACGTATAACGTATAACGTATAACGTATAACGTATATCCTATAACGCATAACGTATAACGTATAACGTATAACGTATAACGTATAACGTACAACGTATAACGTACAACGCATAACGTATAACGTATATCGTATAACGTATAACGTATAACGTATACCGTTTAACGTATAACGTATAACGTATAACGTATAACGTATAACGTATAACGTATAACGTATAACGTATAACGTACAGCGTATCACGTATAACGTATATCCTATAACGCATAACGTATATCCTATAACGCATAACGTATAGCGTATAACGCATAACGTATAACGTATAACGTATAACGTATAACGTATAACGTATAACGTATAACGTATAACGTCAAACGTATAACGTATAACGTATAACGTATAACATATAACGTATAACGTATAACGTATAACGTATAACGTATAACGTATAACGTATAAAGTATAACGTATAACGTATAACCTGTAACGTATAACGTATATCCTATAACGCATAACGTGTAGCGTATAACGCATAACGTATAACGTATAACGTATAACGTATAACGTATAACGTATAACGTATAACGTATAACGTATAACGTATAACGTATAACGTATAACGTATAACCTGTAACGTATAACGTATATCCTATAACGCATAACGTGTAGCGTACAACGCATAACGTATAACGTATAACGTATAACGTATAACGTATAACGTATAACGTATAACATATAACGTATAACGTATAACGTATAACGTATAACGTATAACGTATAACGTATAACGTATAACGTATAACGTATAACGCATAACGTATAACGTATAACGTATAACGTATAACGTATAACGTATAACGTATAACGTATAACGTATAACGTATAACGTATAACGTATAACGTATAACGTATAACGTATAACGTACAACGTATAACGTACAACGCATAACGTATAACGTATATCGTATATCGTATAACGTATAACGTATACCGTTTAACGTATAACGTATAACGTATAACGTATAACGTATAACGTCTAACGTATAACGTATAACGTATAACGTATAACGTATAACGTATAACGTATAACGTATAACGTATAACGTATAACGTATAACGTATAACGTATAACGTATAACGTATAACGTATAACGTATAACGTATAACGTATAACGTATAACGTATAACGTATAACGTATAACGTATAACGTATAACGTATAACGTATAACGTATAACGTATAACGTATAACGTATAACGTATAACGTATAACGTATAATGTATAACGTATAACGTATAACGTATAACGTAAAACGTATAACGTATGACGTATCACGTATAAGGTATGACCTATAACGCATTACGTAAAGCGTATAACGCATAATGTATAACGTATAACGTATAACGTATAACGTATAACTTATAACGTATAACGTATAACGTATAACGTAAAACGTATAACGTATAACGTATAACGTATGACGTATCACGTATAAGGTATGACCTATAACGCATTACGTATAGCGTATAACGCATAATGTATAACGTATAACGTATAACGTATAACGTATAACTTATAACGTATAACGTATAACGTATAACGTATAACGTATAACGTATAATGTATAACGTATAACGTATAACGTGTAACGTATAACGTATATCCTATAACGCATAACGTATAGCGTATAACGCATAACGTATAACGAATAACGTGTAACGTATAACGTATAACGTATAACGTATAACGTAAAATTGTATTACATATTACGCATAACGAGTAACGTATAACGTATAACGTATAACGTATAACGTATAACGTATAACGTATAACGTATAACGTATAACGCATAACGTATAACGTATAACGTATGACGTATAACGTATAACGTATAACGTATAACGTATAACGTATAACATATAACGTGTAACGTATAACGAATAACGTATAACGTATAACGTATAACGTATAACGTATAACGTACAACGTATAACGTATAACGTATAACGTATAACGTATAACGTATAACGTATAACGTATAACGTATAACGTATAACGTATAACGTATAACGTATAACGTATAACGTATAACGTATAACGTATATCCTATAACGCATAACGTATACCGTATAACGTATAACGTCAAACGTATAACGTATAACGTATAACGTATAACATATAACGTATAACGTATAACGTATAACGTATAACGTATAACGTATAACGTATAAAGTATAACGTATAACGTATAACCTGTAACGTATAACGTATATCCTATAACGCATAACGTGTAGCGTATAACGCATAACGTATAACGTATAACGTATAACGTATAACGTATAACGTATAACGTATAACGTATAACGTATAACGTATAACGTATAACCTGTAACGTATAACGTATATCCTATAACGCATAACGTGTAGCGTACAACGCATAACGTATAACGTATAACGTATAACGTATAACGTATAACGTATAACGTATAACATATAACGTATAACGTATAACGTATAACGTATAACGTATAACGTATAACGTATAACGTATAACGTATAACGTATAACGTGTAACGTATAACGTATAACGTATAACGTATAACGTATAACGTATAACGTATAACGTATAACGTATAACGTATAACGTATAACGTATAACGTATAACGTATAACGTATAACGTATAACGTATAACGTATAACGTATAACGTATAACGTATAACGTATAACGTATAACGTATAACGTATAACGTATAACGTATAACGTATAACGTATAATGTATAACGTATAACGTATAACGTATAACGTAAAACGTATAACGTATGACGTATCACGTATAAGGTATGACCTATAACGCATTACGTATAGCGTATAACGCATAATGTATAACGTATAACGTATAACGTATAACGTATAACGTATAACTTATAACGTATAACGTATAACGTATAACGTAAAACGTATAACGTATAACGTATAACGTATGACGTATCACGTATAAGGTATGACCTATAACGCATTACGTATAGCGTATAACGCATAATGTATAACGTATAACGTATAACGTATAACGTATAACTTATAACGTATAACGTATAACGTATAACGTATAACGTATAATGTATAACGTATAACGTATAACGTGTAACGTATAACGTATATCCTATAACGCATAACGTATAGCGTATAACGCATAACGTATAACGAATAACGTGTAACGTATAACGTATAACGTATAACGTATAACGTAAAATTGTATTACATATTACGCATAACGAGTAACGTATAACGTATAACGTATAACGTATAACGTATAACGTATAACGTATAACGTATAACGTATAACGCATAACGTATAACGTATAACGTATGACGTATAACGTATAACGTATAACGAATAACGTATAACGTATAACATATAACGTGTAACGTATAACGAATAACGTATAACGTATAACGTATAACGTATAACGTATAACGTACAACGTATAACGTATAACGTATAACGTATAACGTATAACGTATAACGTATAACGTATAACGTATAACGTATAACGTATAACGTATAACGTATAACGTATAACGAATAACGTATAACGTATAACGTATAACGTATGACGTATCACGTATAAGGTATGACCTATAACGCATAACGTATAGCGTATAACGCGTAACGTATAACGTATAACGTATAACGTATAACGTATAACGCATAACGTATAACGTATAACGTATAACGTATAACGTATAACGTATAACGTATAACGTATAACGTATAACGTATAACGTATAACGTATAACGTATAACGTATAACGTATAACGTATAACGTATAACGTATAACGTATAACGTATAACGTATAACGTATAACGTATAACGTATAACGTATAACGTATAACGTATAACGTATAACGTATAACGTATAACGTATAACGTATAACGTATAACGTATAACGTATAACGTATAACGTATAACGTATAACGTATAACGTATAACGTATAACGTATAGCGTATATCGTATAACCTGTAACGTATAACGTATATCCTATGACGCATAACGTATAGCGTATAACGTATAACGCATAACGTATAACGTATAACGTATAACGTATAACGTATATCGTATAACGTATAACGAATACCGCAAAACGTAAAATTGTATTACATATTACGTATAACGAGTAACGTATAACGTATAACGTATAGCGTATAACGTATAACGTATAACGTATAACGTATAACGTATAACGTATAACGTATAACGTATAACGTATAACGTATAACGTATAACGTATAACGTATAACGTATAACGTATAACGTATAACGTATAACGTATAACGTATAACGTATAACGTATAACGTATAACGTATAACGTATAACGTATAACGTATAACGTATAACGTATAACGTATAACGTATAACGTATAACGTATAACGTATAACGTATAACGTATAACGTATAACGTATAACGTATAACGTATATCGTATAACCTGTAACGTATAACGTATATCCTATGACGCATAACGTATAGCGTATAACGTATAACGCATAACGTATAACGTATAACGTATAACGTATAACGTATAACGTATAACGTATAACGTATAACGTTTAACGTATAACGTATAACGTATAACGTATAACGTATAACGTATAACGTATAACGTACAACGTATAACGTATAACGTATAACGTATAACGTATAACGTATAACGTATAACGTATAACATATAACGTATAACGTATAACGTATAACGTATAACGTATAACGTATAACGAATAACGTATAACGTATAACGTATAACGTATGACGTATCACGTATAAGGTATGACCTATAGCGCATAACGTATAGCGTATAACGCGTAACGTATAACGTATAACGTATAACGTATAACGTATAACGTATAACGTATAACGTATAACGTATAACGTATAACGTATAACGTATAACGCATAACGTATAACGTATAACGTATAACGTATAACGTATAACGTATAACGTATAACGTATAACGTATAACGTATAACGTATAACGTATAACGTATAACGTATAACGTATAACGTATAACGTATAACGTATAACGTATAACGTATAACGTATAACGTATAACGTATAACGTATAACGTATAACGTATATCGTATAACCTGTAACGTATAACGTATATCCTATAACGCATAACGTATAGCGTATAACGCATAACGTATAGCGTATAACGCATAACGTATAACGTATAACGTATAACGTATAACGTATAACGTATAACGAATAACGTATAACGTATAACGTATGACGTATAACGTACAACGTATAACGTATAACGTATAACGCATAACGTATAACGCATAACGTATAACGTATAACGTGTAACGTATAACGTATAGCGTATAACGTATAACGTATTACATATTACATATAACGTATAACGTATAACGTATAACGTATAACGTATAACGCATAACGTATAACGCATAACGTACAACGTATAACGTATCGCGTATAACGTATAACGTATAACGTATAACGTATAACGTATAACGTATAACGTAGAACGTATAACGTATAACGTACAACGTATAACGTATAACGTCAAACGTATAACGTATAACGTATAACGTATAACGTATAACGTATAACGTATAACGTATAACGCATAACGTCAAACGTATAACGTATAACGTATAACGTATAACGTATAACGTATAACGTATATCGTATAACGTATAACGTATAACGTATAACGTATAACGTATAACGTATAACGTATAACGTATAACGTATAACGTATAACGTATAACTTATAACGTAAAACGTATTACATATTACGTATAACGAGTAACGTATAAGGTATAACGTATAACGTATAACGTATAACGTTTAACGTATAACGTATAACGTATAACGTATAACGTATAACGTATAACGTATAACGTATAACGTACAACGTATCACGTATAACGTACAACGTATAACGTATAACGTCAAACGTATAACGTATAACGTATAACGTATAACGTATAACGTATAACGTATAACGTATAACGTATAACATATAACGCATAACGTATAACGTATAACGTATAACGTATAACGTATAACGTATAACGTATAACGTATAACGGATAACGTATAACGTATAACGTATAAAGTATAACGTATAACGTATAACGTATAACGTATAACGTATAACGTATAACGTATAACGTATAACGTACAACGTATCACGTATAACGTATATCCTATAACGCATAACGTATATCCTATAACGCATAACGTATAGCGAATAACGCATAACGTATACCGTATAACGTATAACGTCAAACGTATAACGTATAACGTATAACGTATAACATATAACGTATAACGTATAACGTATAACGTATAACGTATAAAGTATAACGTATAACGTATAACCTGTAACGTATAACGTATATCCTGTAACGCATAACGTATAGCGTATAACGCATAACGTATAACGTATAACGTATAACGTATAACGTATAACGTATAACGTATAACGTATAACGAATAACGTATAACGTATAACGTATAACGTATGACGTATCACGTATAAGGTATGACCTATAGCGCATAACGTATAGCGTATAACGCGTAACGTATAACGTATAACGTATAACGTATAACGTATAACGTATAACGTACAACGTATCACGTATAACGTATATCCTATAACGCATAACGTATATCCTATAACGCATAACGTATAGCGAATAACGCATAACGTATAACGTATATCGTATAACGTATAACGTATAACGTATAACGTATAACGTATAACGTATAACGTATAACGTGTAACGTATAACGTATATCCTATAACGCATAACGTATAGCGTATAACGCATAACGTATAACGAATAACGTGTAACGTATAACGTATAACGTATAACGTATAACGTAAAATTGTATTACATATTACGCATAACGAGTAACGTATAACGTATAACGTATAACGTATAACGTATAACGTATAACGTATAACGTATAACGTATAACGTATAACGTATAACGTATAAAGTATAACGTATAACGTATAACGTGTAACGTATAACGTATATCCTATAACGCATAACGTATAGCGTATAACGCATAACGTATAACGTATAACGTATAACGTATAACGTATAACGTAAAATTGTATTACATATTACGCATAACGAGTAACGTATAACGTATAACGTATAACGTATAACGTATAACGTATAACGTATAACGTATAACGTATAGCGCATAACGTATAACGTATAACGTATAACGTATGACGTATCACGTATAAGGTATGACCTATAACGCATAACGTATAGCGTATAACGCGTAACGTATAACGTATAACGTATAACGTATAACGTATAACGCATAACGTATAACGCATAACGTATAACGTATAACGTATAACGTATAACGTATAACGTATAACGTATAACGTATAACGTATAACGTATAACGTATAACGTATAACGTATAACGTATAACGTATAACGTATAACGTATAACGTATAACGTATAACGTATAACGTATAACGTATAACGTATAACGTATAACGTATAACGTATAACGTATAACGTATAACGTATAACGTATAACGTATAACGTATAACGTATAACGTATAACGTATAACGTATAACGTATAACGTATAACGTATAACGTATAACGTATAACGTATAACGTATAACGTATAACGTATAACGTATAACGTATAACGTATAACGTATAACGTATAACGTATAACGTATAACGTATAACGTATAACGTATAACGTATAACGTATATCTTATAACCTGTAACGTATAACGTATATCCTATGACGCATAACGTATAGCGTATAACGTATAACGCATAACGTATAACGTATAACGTATAACGTATAACGTATAACGTATAACGTATAACGTATATCGTATAACGTATAACGAATACCGTAAAACGTAAAATTGTATTACATATTACGCATAACGAGTAACGTATAACGTATAACGTATAACGTATAACGTATAACGTATAACGTATAACATATAACGAATAACGTATAACGTATAACGTACAACGTATAACGTATAACGTATAACGTATAACGTACAACGTATAACGTATAACGTATAACGTATAACGTATAACGTATAACGCATAACGTATAACGTATAACGTATAACGTATAACGTATAACGTATAACGTACAACGAATAACGTATAACGTATAACGTATAACGTATGACGTATCACGTATAAGGTATGACCTATAACGCATAACGTATAGCGTATAACGCGTAACGTATAACGTATAACGTATAACGTATAACGTATAACGTATAACGTATAACGTATAACGTATAACGTATAACGTATTTCGTATAACGTATAACGTATAACGTATAACGTATAACGTATAACGTATAACGTATAACGTATAACGTATAACGTATAACGTATAACGTATAACGTATAACGTATAACGTATAACGTATAACGTATAACGTATAACGTATAACGTATAACGTATAACGTATAACGTATAACGTATAACGTATAACGTATAACGTATAACGTATAACGTATAACGTATAACGTATAACGTATATCCTATAACGCATAACGTATAACGTATAACGTATAACGTATAACGTATAACGTATAACGTATAACGTATAACGTATAACGAATACCGTAAAACGTAAAATTGTATTACATATTACGCATAACGAGTAACGTATAACGTATAACGTATAACGTATAACATATAACGTATAACGTATAACGTATAACGTATAACGTATAACGTATAACGTATAACGTATAACGTATAACGTATAACGTATAACGTATAACGTATAACGTATAACGTATAACGTATAACGTATAACGTATAACGTATAACGTATATCGTATAACCTGTAACGTATAACGTATATCCTATAACGCATAACGTATAGCGTATAACGCATAACGTATAACGTATAACGTATAACGTATAACGTATAACGTATACCGTATAACGTCAAACGTATAACGTATAACGTATAACGTATAACGTATAACGTATAACGTATAATGTATAACGTATAACGAATAACGTATAACGTATAACGTATGACGTATAACGTACAACGTATAACGTATAACGTATAACGCATAACGTATAACGCATAACGTATAACGTATAACGTGTAACGTATAACGTATAGCGTATAACGTATAACGTATTACATATTACATATAACGTATAACGTATAACGTATAACGTATAACGTATAACGCATAACGTATAACGCATAACGTACAACGTATAACGTATAGCGTATAACGTATAACGTATTACATATTACATATTACGTATAACGTATAACGTATAACGTATAACGTATAACGTATAACGTATAACGTATAACGTACAACGTATAACGTATAACGTATAACGTATAACGTATAACGTATAACGTATAACGTATATCGTATAACCTGTAACGTATAACGTATATCCTATAACGCATAACGTATAGCGTATAACGCATAACGTATAACGTATAACGTATAACGTATAACGTATAACGTATAACGAATAACGTATAACGTATAACGTATGACGTATAACGTACAACGTATAACGTATAACGTATAACGCATAACGTATAACGCATAACGTATAACGTATAACGTGTAACGTATAACGTATAGCGTATTACGTATAACGTATTACATATTACATATAACGTATAACGTATAACGTATAACGTATAACGTATAACGTATAACGCATAACGTATAACGCATAACGTACAACGTATAACGTATAGCGTATAACGTATAACGTATAACGTATAACGTATAACGTATAACGTATAACGTATAACGCGTAACGTATAACGTTAACGTATAACGTATAACGTATAACGTATAACGTATAACGTATAACGTATAACGTATAACGTATAACGTATAACGTATAACGTATAACGTATAACGTATAACGTATAACGTATAACGTATAACGTATAACGTATAACGTATAACGTATAACGTATAACGTATAACGTATAACGTATAACGTATAACGTATAACGTATAACGTATAACGTATAACGTATAACGTATAACGTATAACGTATAACTGTATAACGTATAACGTATAACGTATAACGTATAACGTATAACGTATAACGTATAACGTATAACGTATAACGTATAACGTATAACGTATAACGTATAACGTATAACGTATTAACGTATAACGTATAACGTATAACGTATAACGTATAACGTATAACGTATATCCTATAACGCATAACGTATAACGTATAACGTATAACGTATAACGTATAACGTATAACGTATAACGTATAACGTATAACGTATAACGAATACCGTAAAACGTAAAATTGTATTACATATTACGCATAACGAGTAACGTATAACGTATAACGTATAACGTATAACATATAACGTATAACGTATAACGTATAACGTATAACGTATAACGTATAAAGTATAACGTATAACGTATAACGTATAACGTATAACGTATAACGTATAACGTATAACGTATAACGTATAACGTATAACGCGTAACGTATAACGTATAACGTATAACGTATAACGTATAACGTATAACGTATAACGTATAACGTATAACGTATAACGTATAACGTATAACGCATAACGTATAACGTATAACGTATAACGTATGACGTATCACGTATAAGGTATGACCTATAACGCATAACGTATAGCGTATAACGCGTAACGTATAACGTATAACGTATAACGTATAACGTATAACGCATAACGTATAACGCATAACGTATAACGCATAACGTATAACGTATAACGTATAACGTATAACGTATAACGTATAACGTATAACGTATAACGTATAACGTATAACGTATAACGTATAACGTATAACGTATAACGTATAACGTATAACGTATAACGTATAACGTATAACGTATAAACGTATAACGTATAACGTATAACGTATAACGTATAACGTATAACGTATAACGTATAACGTATAACGTATAACGTATAACGTATAACGTATAACGTATAACGTATAACGTATAACGTATAACGTATAACGTATAACGTATAACGTATAACGTATAACGTATAACGTATAACGTATAACGTATAACGTATAACGTATATCTTATATCCTGTAACGTATAACGTATATCCTATGACGCATAACGTATAGCGTATAACGTATAACGCATAACGTATAACGTATAACGTATAACGTATAACGTATAACGTATAACGTATAACGTATATCGTATAACGTATAACGAATACCGTAAAACGTAAAATTGTATTACATATTACGCATAACGAGTAACGTATAACGTATAACGTATAACGTATAACGTATAACGTATAACGTATAACATATAACGAATAACGTATAACGTATAACGTACAACGTATAACGTATAACGTATAACGTATAACGTACAACGTATAACGTATAACGTATAACGTATAACGTATAACGTATAACGCATAACGTATAACGTATAACGTATAACGTATAACGTATAACGTATAACGTACAACGAATAACGTATAACGTATAACGTATAACGTATGACGTATCACGTATAAGGTATGACCTATAACGCATAACGTATAGCGTATAACGCGTAACGTATAACGTATAACGTATAACGTATAACGTATAACGTATAACGTATAACGTATAACGTATAACGTATAACGTATTTCGTATAACGTATAACGTATAACGTATAACGTATAACGTATAACGTATAACGTATAACGTATAACGTATAACGTATAACGTATAACGTATAACGTATAACGTATAACGTATAACGTATAACGTATAACGTATAACGTATAACGTATAACGTATAACGTATAACGTATAACGTATAACGTATAACGTATAACGTATAACGTATAACGTATAACGTATAACGTATAACGTATAACGTATATCCTATAACGCATAACGTATAACGTATAACGTATAACGTATAACGTATAACGTATAACGTATAACGTATAACGTATAACGAATACCGTAAAACGTAAAATTGTATTACATATTACGCATAACGAGTAACGTATAACGTATAACGTATAACGTATAACATATAACGTATAACGTATAACGTATAACGTATAACGTATAACGTATAACGTACAACGTATAACGTATAACGTATAACGTATAACGTACAACGTATAACGTATAACGTATAACGTATAACGTATAACGTATAACGCATAACGTATAACGTATAACGTATAACGTATAACGTATAACGTATAACGTACAACGAATAACGTATAACGTATAACGTATAACGTATGACGTATCACGTATAAGGTATGACCTATAACGCATAACGTATAGCGTATAACGCGTAACGTATAACGTATAACGTATAACGTATAACGTATAACGTATAACGTATAACGTATAACGTATAACGTATAACGTATAACGCGTAACGTATAACGTATAACGTATAACGTATAACGTATAACGTATAACGTATAACGTATAACGTATAACGTATAACGTATAACGTATAACGCATAACGTATAACGTATAACGTATAACGTATGACGTATCACGTATAAGGTATGACCTATAACGCATAACGTATAGCGTATAACGCGTAACGTATAACGTATAACGTATAACGTATAACGTATAACGCATAACGTATAACGCATAACGTATAACGCATAACGTATAACGTATAACGTATAACGTATAACGTATAACGTATAACGTATAACGTATAACGTATAACGTATAACGTATAACGTATAACGTATAACGTATAACGTATAACGTATAACGTATAACGTATAACGTATAACGTATAACGTATAACGTATAACGTATAACGTATAACGTATAACGTATAACGTATAACGTATAACGTATAACGTATAACGTATAACGTATAACGTATAACGTATAACGTATAACGTATAACGTATAACGTATAACGTATAACGTATAACGTATAACGTATAACGTATAACGTATAACGTATATCTTATAACCTGTAACGTATAACGTATATCCTATGACGCATAACGTATAGCGTATAACGTATAACGCATAACGTATAACGTATAACGTATAACGTATAACGTATAACGTATAACGTATAACGTATATCGTATAACGTATAACGAATACCGTAAAACGTAAAATTGTATTACATATTACGCATAACGAGTAACGTATAACGTATAACGTATAACGTATAACGTATAACGTATAACGTATAACATATAACGAATAACGTATAACGTATAACGTACAACGTATAACGTATAACGTATAACGTATAACGTACAACGTATAACGTATAACGTATAACGTATAACGTATAACGTATAACGCATAACGTATAACGTATAACGTATAACGTATAACGTATAACGTATAACGTACAACGAATAACGTATAACGTATAACGTATAACGTATGACGTATGACGTATAAGGTATGACCTATAACGCATAACGTATACCGTATAACGCGTAACGTATAACGTATAACGTATAACGTATAACGTATAACGTATAACGTATAACGTATAACGTATAACGTATAACGTATTTCGTATAACGTATAACGTATAACGTATAACGTATAACGTATAACGTATAACGTATAACGTATAACGTATAACGTATAACGTATAACGTATAACGTATAACGTATAACGTATAACGTATAACGTATAACGTATAACGTATAACGTATAACGTATAACGTATAACGTATAACGTATAACGTATAACGTATAACGTATAACGTATAACGTATAACGTATAACGTATAACGTATATCCTATAACGCATAACGTATAACGTATAACGTATAACGTATAACGTATAACGTATAACGTATAACGTATAACGTATAACGAATACCGTAAAACGTAAAATTGTATTACATATTACGCATAACGAGTAACGTATAACGTATAACGTATAACGTATAACATATAACGTATAACGTATAACGTATAACGTATAACGTATAACGTATAACGTATAACGTATAACGTATAACGTATAACGTATAACGTATAACGTATAACGTATAACGTATAACGTATAACGTATAACGTATAACGTATATCGTATAACCTGTAACGTATAACGTATATCCTATAACGCATAACGTATAGCGTATAACGCATAACGTATAACGTATAACGTATAACGTATAACGTATAACGTATACCGTATAACGTCAAACGTATAACGTATAACGTATAACGTATAACGTATAACGTATAACGTATAATGTATAACGTATAACGAATAACGTATAACGTATAACGTATGACGTATAACGTACAACGTATAACGTATAACGTATAACGCATAACGTATAACGCATAACGTATAACGTATAACGTGTAACGTATAACGTATAGCGTATAACGTATAACGTATTACATATTACATATAACGTATAACGTATAACGTATAACGTATAACGTATAACGCATAACGTATAACGCATAACGTACAACGTATAACGTATAGCGTATAACGTATAACGTATTACATATTACATATTACGTATAACGTATAACGTATAACGTATAACGTATAACGTATAACGTATAACGTATAACGTACAACGTATAACGTATAACGTATAACGTATAACGTATAACGTATAACGTATAACGTATATCGTATAACCTGTAACGTATAACGTATATCCTATAACGCATAACGTATAGCGTATAACGCATAACGTATAACGTATAACGTATAACGTATAACGTATAACGTATAACGAATAACGTATAACGTATAACGTATGACGTATAACGTACAACGTATAACGTATAACGTATAACGCATAACGTATAACGCATAACGTATAACGTATAACGTGTAACGTATAACGTATAGCGTATAACGTATAACGTATTACATATTACATATAACGTATAACGTATAACGTATAACGTATAACGTATAACGTATAACGCATAACGTATAACGCATAACGTACAACGTATAACGTATAGCGTATAACGTATAACGTATAACGTATAACGTATAACGTATAACGTATAACGTATAACGCGTAACGTATAACGTATAACGTATAACGTATAACGTATAACGTATAACGTATAACGTATAACGTATAACGTATAACGTATAACGTATAACGTATAACGTATAACGTATAACGTATTACATATTACATATAACGTATAACGTATAACGTATAACGTATAACGTATAACGTATAACGCATAACGTATAACGCATAACGTACAACGTATAACGTATAGCGTATAACGTATAACGTATAACGTATAACGTATAACGTATAACGTATAACGCGTAACGTATAACGTATAACGTATAACGTATAACGTATAACGTATAACGTATAACGTATAACGTATAACGTATTACATATTACATATAACGTATAACGTATAACGTATAACGTATAACGTATAACGCATAACGTATAACGCATAACGTACAACGTATAACGTATAGCGTATAACGTATAACGTATAACGTATAACGTATAACGTATAACGTATAACGCGTAACGTATAACGTATAACGTATAACGTATAACGTATAACGTATAACGTATAGCGTATAACGTATAACGTATAACGTATAACGTATAACGTATAACGTGTAACGTATAACGTATAACGTATAACGTATAACTTATAACGTATAACGTATAACGTATAACGTGTAACGTATAACGTATAACGTATAACGTATTACGTATTACGTATAACCTATAACGTCTAACGTATAACGTATAACGTATGACGTTTAACGTATAACGTATAACGTATAACGTATAAGGTATAACGTATAACGTATAACGTATAACGTATAACGTATAACGTATAACGTATAACGTATAACGTATAACGTATAACGTATAACGTATGACGTATAACGTATAACCTATAACGTATAACGTATAAGGTATAACGTATAACGTATAACGTATAACGTATAACGTATAACGTATAACGTATAACGTATAACGTATAACGTATAACGTATAACGTATAACGTATAACGTATAACGTATAACGTATAACGTATAACGTATAACGTATAACGTATAACGTATAACGTATAACGAATAATGTATAACGTATAACGTATAACGTATAACATATGGCGTATCACGTATAAGGTATGACCTATAACGCATAACGTATAGCGTATAACGCATAACGTATAACGTATAACGTATAACGTATAACGTATAACGTATAACATATAACGTATAACGTATAACGCATAACGTATAACGTATAACGTATAACGTATAACGTATAACGTATAACGTATAACGTATAAAGTATAACGTATAACGTATAACGTATGACGTATAACGTATAACGTATAAGGTATAACGTATAACGTATAACGTATAACGTATAACGTATAACGTATAACGTATAACGTATAACGTATAACGTATAACGTATAACGTATAACGTATAACGTATAACGTATAACGTATAACGTATAACGTATAACGTATAACGTATAACGTATAACGTATAACATATAACGTATAACGTATAACGTACAACGTATAACGTATAAGGTATAACGTATAACGTATAACGTATAACGTATAACGTATAACGTATAACGTCTAACGTTTAACGTATAACGTACAACGTATAACGTATAACGTTTAACGTATAACATATAACGTATAACGTATAACGTATAACGTATAACGTATAAAGTATATCGTATAACGTATAACGTATAACGTATAACGAATAATGTATAACGTATAACGTATAACGTATAACATATGGCGTATCACGTATAAGGTATGACCTATAACGCATAACGTATAGCGTATAACGCATAACGTATAACGTATAACGTATAACGTATAACGTATAACGTATAACGAATAACGTATAACGTATAACGTATAACGTATAACGTATAACGTATAACGTATAACGTATAACGTATAACGTATAACGTATAACGTATAACGTATAACGTATAACGTATAACGTATAACGTATAACGTATAACGTATAACGTATAACGTATAACGTATAACGTATAACGTATAACGTATAACGTATAACGTATAACGTATAACGTATAACGTATGACGTATAACGTATAACGTATAAGGTATAACGTATAACGTATAACGTATAACGTATAACGTATAACGTATAACGTATAACGTATAACGTATAACGTATAACGTATAACGTATAACGTATAACGTATAACGTATAACGTATAACGTATAACGTATAACGTATAACGTATAACGTATAACATATAACGTATAACGTATAACGTACAACGTATAACGTATAAGGTATAACGTATAACGTATAACGTATAACGTATAACGTATAACGTATAACGTCTAACGTTTAACGTATAACGTACAACGTATAACGTATAACGTTTAACGTATAACATATAACGTATAACGTATAACGTATAACGTATAACGTATAAAGTATATCGTATAACGTATAACGTATAAAGTATAACGTATAACGTATATCCTATAACACATAACGTATAGCGTATAACGCATAACGTATAACGTATAACGTATAACGTATAACGTATAACGTATAACGTATAACGTATAACGAATAACGTAAAATGTAAAACGTATTACATATTACGTGTAACGAGTAACGTATAACGTATAAAGTATAACGTATAACGTATAACGTGTAACGTATAACGTATATCCTATAACGCATAACGTATAGCGTATAACGCATAACGTATAACGTATAACGTATAACTTATAACGTATAACGTATAACGTATAACGTATAACGTATAACGTATAACGTATAACGTATAACGTATAACGTATAACGTATAACGTATAACGTATAACGTATAACGTACAACGTATAACGTATAACGTATAACGTATAACGAATAACGTATAACGTATAACGTATTACGTATTACGTATAAACTATAACGTCTAACGTATAACGTATAACGTTTAACGTATAACGTACAACGTATAACGTATAACGTATAACGTATAACGTATAACGTATAACGCGTAACGTATAACGTATAACGTATAACGTATAACGTATAACGTATAACGTATAGCGTATAACGTATAACGTATAACGTATAACGTATAACGTATAACGTGTAACGTATAACGTATAACGTATAACGTATAACTTATAACGTATAACGTATAACGTATAACGTGTAACGTATAACGTATAACGTATAACGTATTACGTATTACGTATAACCTATAACGTCTAACGTATAACGTATAACGTATGACGTTTAACGTATAACGTATAACGTATAACGTATAAGGTATAACGTATAACGTATAACGTATAACGTATAACGTATAACGTATAACGTATAACGTATAACGTATAACGTATAACGTATAACGTATGACGTATAACGTATAACCTATAACGTATAACGTATAAGGTATAACGTATAACGTATAACGTATAACGTATAACGTATAACGTATAACGTATAACGTATAACGTATAACGTATAACGTATAACGTATAACGTATAACGTATAACGTATAACGTATAACGTATAACGTATAACGTATAACGTATAACGTATAACGTATAACGAATAATGTATAACGTATAACGTATAACGTATAACATATGGCGTATCACGTATAAGGTATGACCTATAACGCATAACGTATAGCGTATAACGCATAACGTATAACGTATAACGTATAACGTATAACGTATAACGTATAACATATAACGTATAACGTATAACGCATAACGTATAACGTATAACGTATAACGTATAACGTATAACGTATAACGTATAACGTATAAAGTATAACGTATAACGTATAACGTATGACGTATAACGTATAACGTATAAGGTATAACGTATAACGTATAACGTATAACGTATAACGTATAACGTATAACGTATAACGTATAACGTATAACGTATAACGTATAACGTATAACGTATAACGTATAACGTATAACGTATAACGTATAACGTATAACGTATAACGTATAACGTATAACGTATAACATATAACGTATAACGTATAACGTACAACGTATAACGTATAAGGTATAACGTATAACGTATAACGTATAACGTATAACGTATAACGTATAACGTCTAACGTTTAACGTATAACGTACAACGTATAACGTATAACGTTTAACGTATAACATATAACGTATAACGTATAACGTATAACGTATAACGTATAAAGTATATCGTATAACGTATAACGTATAACGTATAACGAATAATGTATAACGTATAACGTATAACGTATAACATATGGCGTATCACGTATAAGGTATGACCTATAACGCATAACGTATAGCGTATAACGCATAACGTATAACGTATAACGTATAACGTATAACGTATAACGTATAACGAATAACGTATAACGTATAACGTATAACGTATAACGTATAACGTATAACGTATAACGTATAACGTATAACGTATAACGTATAACGTATAACGTATAACGTATAACGTATAACGTATAACGTATAACGTATAACGTATAACGTATAACGTATAACGTATAACGTATAACGTATAACGTATAACGTATAACGTATAACGTATAACGTATAACGTATGACGTATAACGTATAACGTATAAGGTATAACGTATAACGTATAACGTATAACGTATAACGTATAACGTATAACGTATAACGTATAACGTATAACGTATAACGTATAACGTATAACGTATAACGTATAACGTATAACGTATAACGTATAACGTATAACGTATAACGTATAACGTATAACATATAACGTATAACGTATAACGTACAACGTATAACGTATAAGGTATAACGTATAACGTATAACGTATAACGTATAACGTATAACGTATAACGTCTAACGTTTAACGTATAACGTACAACGTATAACGTATAACGTTTAACGTATAACATATAACGTATAACGTATAACGTATAACGTATAACGTATAAAGTATATCGTATAACGTATAACGTATAAAGTATAACGTATAACGTATATCCTATAACACATAACGTATAGCGTATAACGCATAACGTATAACGTATAACGTATAACGTATAACGTATAACGTATAACGTATAACGTATAACGAATAACGTAAAATGTAAAACGTATTACATATTACGTGTAACGAGTAACGTATAACGTATAAAGTATAACGTATAACGTATAACGTGTAACGTATAACGTATATCCTATAACGCATAACGTATAGCGTATAACGCATAACGTATAACGTATAACGTATAACTTATAACGTATAACGTATAACGTATAACGTATAACGTATAACGTATAACGTATAACGTATAACGTATAACGTATAACGTATAACGTATAACGTATAACGTATAACGTACAACGTATAACGTATAACGTATAACGTATAACGAATAACGTATAACGTATAACGTATTACGTATTACGTATAAACTATAACGTCTAACGTATAACGTATAACGTTTAACGTATAACGTACAACGTATAACGTATAATGTATAACGTATAACGTATAACGTATCACGGATAACGTATAACGTATGACGTATCACGTATAAGGTATGAGCTATAACGCATTACGTATAGCGTATAACGCATAACGTATAACGCATAACGTATAACGCATAACGTATAACGCATAACGTATAACGCATAACGTATAACGCATAACGTATAACGCATAACGTATAACGCATAACGTATAACGCATAACGTATAACGCATAACGTATAACGTATAACGTATAACGTATAACGTATAACGTATAACGTATAACGTATAACGTATAACGTATAACGTATAACGTATAACGTATAACGTATAACGTATAACGTATAACGTATAGCGTATAACGTATAACGTATAACGTATAACGTATAACGTTTAACGTATAACGTATAACGTATAACGTATAACGTATAACGTATAACGTATAACGTATAACGTATAACGTATAACGTATAACGTATAACGTATAACTTATAACGTAAAACGTATTACATATTACGTATAACGAGTAACGTATAGCGTATAACGTATAACGTATAACGTATAACGTATAACGAATAACGTATAGCGTATAACGTATAACGTATAACGTATAACGTATAACGTATAACGTATAACGTATAACGTATAACGTATGACGTATAACGTATAACGTATAACGTATAACGTATAACGTATAACGTATAACGTATAACGTATTACGTATAACGTATAACGAATAACGTATAACGTATAACGTATAACGTATAACGTATAACGTATAACGTATAACGTCTAACGTATAACGTATAACGTATAACGTATAACGTATAACGTATAACGTATAACGTATAACGACAAACGTATAACGTATAACGTATAACGTATAACATATAACGTATAACGTATAACGTATTACGCATAACGTATAAAGTATATCGTATAACGTATAACGTATAACGTATAACGTATAACGTATAACGTATAACGTATAACGTATAACGTATAACGTATAACGTATAACGTATAACGTATAACGTATAACGTATAACGTATAACGTATAACGTATAACGTATAACGTATAACGTATAACGTATAACGTATAACGCATAACTTATAACGTGTAACGTATAACGTATAACGTGTAACGTATAACGTATAACGTATAACGTATAACGTATTACGTATTACGTATAAACTATAACGTCTAACGTATAACGTATAACGTATAACGTATTACATATTACATATAACGTATAACGTACAACGTATAACGTATAACATATAACGTCTAACGTTTAACGTATAACGTACAACGTATAACGTATAACGTATAACGTATAACGTATAACGTATCACGTATAACGTATAACGTATGACGTATCACGTATAAGGTATGACCTATAACGCATTACGTATAGCGTATAACGCATAACATATAACGTAAAACGTATAACGTATAACGTATAACGTATAACGTATAAAGTATAACGTATAACGTATAACGTGTAACGTATAACGTATATCCTATAACGCATAACGTATAGCGTATAACGCATAACGTATAAAGTATATCGTATATCGTATAACGTATAACGTATAACGTATAACGTATATCCTATAACACATAACGTATAGCGTATAACGCATAACGTGTAACGTATAACGTATAACGTATAACGTATAACGTATAACGTATAACGTATAACGTATAACGAATAACGTAAAACGTAAAACGTATTACATATTACGTGTAACGAGTAACGTATAACGTATAACGTATAACGTATAACGTATAACGTATAACGTATAACTTATAACGTAAAACGCATTACATATTACGTATAACGAGTAACGTATAACGTATAACGTATAACGTATAACGTATAACGTATAACGTATAACGTATAACGTATAACGTATAACGTATAACGTATAACGTATAAAGTATAACGTATAACGTATAACGTATAACGTATAACGTATAACGTATAACGTATAACGTATAACGTATAACGTATAACGTATAACGTATAACGTATAACGTATAACGTATAACGTATAACGTATAACGTATAACGTATAACGTATAACGTATAACGTATAACGTATAACGTTAAACGTATAACGTATAACGTATAACGTATAACGTATAACGTATAACGTATAACGTATAACGTATAACGTATAACGTATAACGTATAACGTATAACGTATTACATATTACATATAACGCATAACGTACAACGCATAACGTATAACGTATAGCGTATAACGTATAACGAATAACGTGTAACGTATAACGTATAACGTATAACGTATAACGTATAACGTATAACGTATAACGTATAACGTATAACGTATAACGTATAACGTATAACGCATAACGTATAAAGCATAACGTAAAACGTTAAACGTGTAACGTATAACGTATGGCGTATAACGTATAAGGTATTACATATTACATGTAACGTATAACGTACAACGTATAACGTATAACATATAACGTCTAACGTTTAACGTATAACGTATAACGTATAACGTATAACGTATAACGTATAACGTATAACGTATAACGTATAACGTATAACGTATAACGTATAACGTACAACGTATAACGTATAACGTATAACGTATAACGTATAACGTATAACGTATAACGTATAACGTATAACGTATAACGCATAACGTATAAAGCATAACGTAAAACGTGAAACGTGTAACGTATAACGTATGGCGTATAACGTATAACGTATTACATATTACATATAACGTATAACGTTCAACGCATAACGTATAACGTATAGCGTATAACGTATAACGAATAACGTGTAACGTATAACGTATAACGTATAACGTATAACGTATAACGTATAACGTATAACGTATAACGTATAACGTATAACGTATAACGTATAACGCATAACGTATAAAGCATAACGTAAAACGTTAAACGTGTAACGTATAACGTATGGCGTATAACGTATAAGGTATTACATATTACATGTAACGTATAACGTACAACGTATAACGTATAACATATAACGTCTAACGTTTAACGTATAACGTACAACGTATAACGTATAACGTATAACGTATAACGTATAACGTATAACGTATAACGTATAACTTATAACGTAAAACGTAAAACGCATTACATATTACGTATAACGAGTAACGTATAACGTATAACGTATAACGTATAACGTATAACGAATAACGTAAAACGTAAAACGTATTACATATTACGTGTAACGAGTAACGTATAACGTATAACGTATAACGTATAACGTATAACGTATAACGTATAACTTATAACGTAAAACGCATTACATATTACGTATAACGAGTAACGTATAACGTATAACGTATAACGTATAACGTATAACGAATAACGTAAAACGTAAAACGTATTACATATTACGTGTAACGAGTAACGTATAACGTATAACGTATAACGTATAACGTATAACGTATAACGTATAACGTATAACGTCAAACGTATAACGTGTAACGTATAACGTGTAACGTATAACGTATAACGTATAACGTATAACGTATAACGTATAACGTATAACGTATAACGTATAACGTATAACCTATAACGTATAACGTATAACGTATAACGTATAACGTATAACGTATGACGTATAACGTATAACGTATAACGTATAACGTATGACGTATAACGTATAACGTATAACGTATAACCTATAACGTATAACGTATAACGTATAACGTATAACGTATAACGTATAACGTATAACGTATAACGTATAACGTATAACGTATAACGTATAACGTATAACGTATAACGTATAACGTATAACGTATAACGTATAACGTATAACGTATAACGTATAACGTATAACGTATAACGTATAACCTATAACGTATAACGTATAACGTATAACGTATAACGTATAACGTATAACGTATAACGTATAACGTATAACGTATAACGTATAACGTATAACATACAACGTATCACGTATAACGTATATCCTATAACGCATAACGTATATCCTATAACGCATAATGTATAGCGTATAACGCATAACGTATACCGTATAACGTATAACGTCAAACGTATAACGTATAACGTATAACGTATAACGTATAACGTATAACGTATAACGTATAACGTATAACGTATAACGTATAACGTATAACGTATAACGTATAACGTATAACGTATAACGTATAACGTATAACGTATAACGTATAACGTATAACGTATAACGTATAACCTATAACGTATAACGTATAACGTATAACGTATAACGTATAACGTATAACGTATAACGTATAACGTATAACGTATAACGTATAACGTATAACGTATAACGTATAACGTATAACATACAACGTATCACGTATAACGTATATCCTATAACGCATAACGTATATCCTATAACGCATAATGTATAGCGTATAACGCATAACGTATACCGTATAACGTATAACGTATAACGTATAACGTATAACGTATAACGTATAACGTATAACGTATAACGTATAACGTATAACGTATAACGTATAACGTATAACGTATAACGTATAACGTATAACGTATAACGTATAACGTATAACGTATAACGTATAACGTATAACGTATAACGTATAACGTATAACGTATAACGTATAACGTATAACGTATAACGTATAACGTATAACGTATAACGTATGACGTATAACGTATAACGTATAACGTATAACGTATGACGTATAACGTATAACGTATAACGTATAACCTATAACGTATAACGTATAACGTATAACGTATAACGTATAACGTATAACGTATAACGTATAACGTATAACGTATAACGTATAACGTATAACGTATAACGTATAACGTATAACGCATAACGTATTACATATTACATATAACGTATAACGTATAGCGTATAACGTATAACGAATAACGTGTAACGTATAATGTATAACGTATAACGTATAACGTATAACGTATAACGTATAACGTATAACGTATAACGTATAACGCATAACGTATAAAGCATAACGTAAAACGTTAAACGTGTAACGTATAACGTATGGCGTATAACGTATAAGGTATTACATATTACATGTAACGTATAACGTACAACGTATAACGTATAACATATAACGTCTAACGTTTAACGTATAACGTATAACGTATAACGTATAACGTATAACGTATAACGTATAACGTATAACGTATAACGTATAACGTATAACGTATAACGTATAACGTATAACGTATAACGTATAACGTATAACGTATAACGTATAACGTATAACGTATAACGTATAACGTATAACGTATAACGTATAACGTATAACGTATAACGTATAACTTATAACGTAAAACGCATTACATATTACGTATAACGAGTAACGTATAACGTATAACGTATAACGTATAACGTATAACGAATAACGTAAAACGTAAAACGTATTACATATTACGTGTAACGAGTAACGTATAACGTATAACGTATAACGTATAACGTATAACGTATAACGTATAACGTATAACTTATAACGTAAAACGCATTACATATTACGTATAACGAGTAACGTATAACGTATAACGTATAACGTATAACGTATAACGTATAACGTATAACGTACAACGTATAACGTATAACGTATAACGTATAACGTATAACGTATAACGTATAACGTATAACGTATAACGTATAACGTATAACGTATAACGTATAACGTATAACGTATAACGTATAACGTATAACGTATAACGTATAACGTATAACGTATAACGTATAACGTATAACGTATAACGTATAACGTATAACGTATAACGTATAACGTATAACGTATAACGTATAACGTATAACGTATAACGTATAACGTATAACGTATAACGCATAACGTATAAAGCATAACGTAAAACGTGAAACGTGTAACGTATAACGTATGGCGTATAACGTATAACGTATTACATATTACATATAACGTATAACGTACAACGCATAACGTATAACGTATAGCGTATAACGTATAACGAATAACGTGTAACGTATAACGTATAACGTATAACGTATAACGTATAACGTATAACGTATAACGTATAACGTATAACGTATAACGTATAACGCATAACGTATAAAGCATAACGTAAAACGTTAAACGTGTAACGTATAACGTATGGCGTATAACGTATAAGGTATTACATATTACATGTAACGTATAACGTACAACGTATAACGTATAACATATAACGTCTAACGTTTAACGTATAACGTACAACGTATAACGTATAACGTATAACGTATAACGTATAACGTATAACGTATAACGTATAACGTATAACGCATAACGTATAACGTATAACGTATAACGTATAACGCATAACGCATAACGTATAACGTATAACGAATAACGTATAACGTATAACGTATAACGTATGACGTATAACGTATAACGTATAACGTATAACGTATAACGTATAACGTATAACGTATAACGTCAAACGTATAACGTGTAACGTATAACGTGTAACGTATAACGTATAACGTATAACGTATAACGTATAACGTATAACGTATAACGTATAACGTATAACGTATAACGTATAACGTATAACGTATAACGTATAACGTATAACGTATAACGTATAACGTATAACGTATAACGTATAACGTATAACGTATAACGTATAACGTATAACGTATAACGTATAACGTATAACGTATAACGTATAACGTATAACGTATAACGTATAACGTATAACGCATAACGTATAAAGCATAACGTAAAACGTGAAACGTGTAACGCATAACGTATGGCGTATAACGTATAACGTATTACATATTACATATAACGTATAACGTACAACGCATAACGTATAACGTATAGCGTATAACGTATAACGAATAACGTGTAACGTATAACGTATAACGTATAACGTATAACGTATAACGTATAACGCATAACGTATAACGTATAACGTATAACGAATAACGTATAACGTATAACGTATAACGTATGACGTATAACGTATAACGTATAACGTATAACGTATAACGTATAACGTATAACGTATAACGTCAAACGTATAACGTGTAACGTATAACGTGTAACGTATAACGTATAACGTATAACGTATAACGTATAACGTATAACGTATAACGTATAACGTATAACGTATAACGTATAACGTATAACCTATAACGTATAACGTATAACGTATAACGTATAACGTATAACGTATAACGTATAACGTATAACGTATAACGTATAACGTATGACGTATAACGTATAACGTATAACGTATAACCTATAACGTATAACGTATAACGTATAACGTATAACGTATAACGTATAACGTATAACGAATAACGTATAACGTATAACGTATAACGTATAACGTATAACGTATAACGTATAACGTATAACGTATAACGTATAACGTATAACGTATAACGTATAACGTATAACGTATAACCTATAACGTATAACGTATAACGTATAACGTATAACGTGTAACGTATAACGTATAACGTATAACGTATAACGTATAACGTATAACGTATAACATACAACGTATCACGTATAACGTATATCCTATAACGCATAACGTATATCCTGTAACGCATAATGTATAGCGTATAACGCATAACGTATACCGTATAACGTATAACGTCAAACGTATAACGTATAACGTATAACGTATAACGTATAACGCATAACGTATAACGTATACCGTATAACGTATAACGTATAACGTATAACGTATAACGTATAACGTATAACGTATAACGTATAACGTATAACGCATAACGTATAACGTATAACGTATAACGTATAACGTATAAAGTATTTCGTATAACGTATAACGTATAACGTATAACGTATAACGTATATCCTATAACACATAACGTATAGCGTATAACGCATAACGTATAACGTATAACGTATAACGTATAACGTATAACGTATAACGTATAACGTATAACGTTTAACGTATAACGAATAACGTAAAACGTAAAACGTATTACACATTACGTGTAACGAGTAACGTATAACGTATAACGTATAACGTATAACGTATAACGAATAACGTATAACGTATAACGTACAACGTATAACGTATAACGTATAGCGTATAACGTATAACGTATTACATATTACATATAACGTATAACGTACAACGTATAACGTATAACATATAACGTCTAACGTTTAACGTATAACGTACAACGTATAACGTATAACGTATAACGTATAACGTATCACGTATAACGTATAACGTATGACGTATCACGTACAAGGTATGACCTATAACGCATTACGTATAGCGTATAACGCATAACATATAACGTATAACGTATAACGTATAACGTATAACGTATAAAGTATAACGTATAACGTATAACGTGTAACGTATAACGTATATCCTATAACGCATAACGTATAGCGTATAACGCATAACGTATAACGTATAACGTATAACGTATAACGTATAACGTCTAACGTTTAACGTATTACGTAGAACGTATAACGTATAACGTATAACGTATAACGTATCACGTATAGCGTATGACGTATAACGTATGACGTATCACGTATAAGGTATGACCTATAACGCATTACGTATAGCGTATAACGCATAACATATAACGTATAACGTATAACGTATAACGTATAACGTATAACGTATAACGTATAACGTATAAAGTATAACGTATAACGTATAACGTGTAACGTATAACGTATATCCTATAACGCATATCGTATAGCGTATAACGCATAACGTATAACGTATAACGTATAACGTATAACGTCTAACGTTTAACGTATAACGTACAACGTATTACATATTACATATAACGTATAACGTACAACGTATAACGTATAACATATAACGTCTAACGTTTAACGTATAACGTACAACGTATAACGTATAACGTATAACGTATAACGTATAACGTATAACGTATAACGTATAACGTATAACGTATAACGTATAACTTATAACGTGTAACGTATAACCTATAACGTGTAACGTATAACGTATAACGTATAACGTATTACGTATTACGTATAAACTATAACGTCTAACGTATAACGTATAACGTATAACGTATAACGTATAACGTATCACGTATAACGTATAACGTATGACGTATCACGTATAAGGTATGACCTATAACGCATTACGTATAGCGTATAACGCATAATGTATAACGTATAACGTATAACGTATAACGTATAACTTATAACGTATAACGTATAACGTATAAAGTATAACGTATAACGTATAACGTATAACGTATAACGTATAACGTATAACGTATAACGTATAACGTATAACGTATAACGTATAACGTATAACGTATAACGTATAACGTATAACGTATAACGTATAACGTATAACGTATAACGTATAACGTATAACGTATAACGTATAACGTATAACTTATAACGTGTAACGTATAACCTATAACGTGTAACGTATAACGTATAACGTATAACGTATTACGTATTACGTAGAGACTATAACGTCTAACGTATAACGTATAACGTATAACGTATAACGTATAACGTATAACGTATAACGTCTAACGTATAACGTATAACGTATAACGTATAACGTATAACGTATAACGTATAACGTATAACGTATAACGTAAAACGTATAACGTATAACGTATAACGTATAACGTATAACGTATAACGTATAACGTATAACGTATAACGTATAACGTATAACGTATAACGTATAACGTATAACGTATAACGTATAACGTATAACGTATAACGTATAACGTATAACGTATAACGTATAACGTATAACGTATAACGTATAACGTATAACGTAAAACGTATAACGTATAACGTATAACGTATTACGTATTACGTATAAACTATAACGTCTAACGTATAACGTATAACGTATAACGTATAACGTATCACGTATAACGTATAACGTATGACGTATCACGTATAAGGTATGACCTATAACGCATTACGTATAGCGTATAACGCATAATGTATAACGTATAACGTATAACGTATAACGTATAACTTATAACGTATAACGTATAACGTATAAAGTATAACGTATAACGTATAACGTATAACGTATAACGTATAACGTATAACGTATAACGTATAACGTATAACGTATAACGTATAACGTATAACGTATAACGTATAACGTATAACGTATAACGTATAACGTATAACGTATAACGTATAACGTATAACGTATAACGTATAACGTCTAACGTTTAACGTATAACGTACAACGTATTACATATTACATATAACGTATAACGTACAACGTATAACGTATAACGTATAACGTCTAACGTTTAACGTATAACGTATAACGTATAACGTATAACGTATAACGTATAACGTGTAACGTATAACGTATAACGTATAACGTATAACGTATAACGAATAACGTATAACGTGTAACGTATAACTTATAACGTATAACGTATAACGTATAACGTATAACGTATAACGTAAAACGTATAACGTATAACGTATAACGTATAACGTATAACGTATAACGTATAACGTATAACGTATAACGTATAACGTATAACGTATAACGTATAACGTATAACGTATAACGTATAACGTATAACGTATAACGTATAACGTATAACGTATAACGTATAACGTATAACGTATAACGTATAACGTATAACGTATAACGTATAACATATATCCTATAACGCATAACGTATAGCTTATAACGCATAACGTATAACGCATAACGTATAACGTATAACGTATAACGTATAACGTATAACGTACAACGTATAACGTACAACGTATAACGTACAACGTATAACGTACAACGTATAACGTACAACGTATAACGTACAACGTATAACGTACAACGTATAACGTACAACGTATAACGTACAACGTATAACGTATAACGTATAACGTATAACGTATAACGTATAACGTATAACGTATAACGTATAACGTATAACGTATAAAGTATAACGTATAACGTATAACGTATAACGTATAACGAATAACGTATAACGTATAACGAATAACGTATAACGTATAACGTATAACGTATAACGTATGACGTATCACGTATAAGGTATGACCTATAACGCATAACGTATAGCGTATAACGCATAACGTATAACGTATAACGTATAACGTATAACGTATAACGTATAACGTATAACGTATAACGTATAACGTATAACGTATAACGTATAACGTATAACGTATAACGTATAACGTATAACGTATAACGTATAACGTATAACGTATAACGTATAACGTATAACGTATAACGTATAACGTATAACGTATAACGTATAACGTATAACGTATAACGTATAACGTATAACGTATAACGTATAACGTATAACGTATAACGTATAACGTATAACCTATAACGTATAACGTATAACGTATAACGTATAACGTATAACGTATAACGTATAACGTATAACGTATAACGTATAAAGTATAACGTATAACGTATAACGTGTAACGTATAACGTATATCCTATAACGCATAACGTATAGCGTATAACGCATAACGTATAACGTATAACGTATAACGTATAACGTCTAACGTTTAACGTATAACGTACAACGTATTACATATTACACATAAAATGTATAACGTACAACGTATAACGTATAACATATAACGTCTAACATTTAACGTATAACGTACAACGTATAACGTATAACGTATAACGTATGACGTATAACGTATCACGTATAACGTATAACGTATAACGTATGACGTATCACGTATAAGGTATGACCTATAACGCATTACGTATAGCGTATAACGCATAACATATAACGTATAACGTATAACGTATAACGTATAACGTATAAAGTATAACGTATAACGTATAACGTGTAACGTATAACGTATATCCTATAACGCATAACGTATAGCGTATAACGCATAACGTATAACGTATAACGTATAACGTATAACGTCTGACGTTTAACGTATAACGTACAACGTATAACGTATAACGTATAACGTCTAACATATAACGTATAACGTATAACGTATAACGTATAACGTATAAAGTATATCGTATATCGTATAACGTATAACGTATAACGTATAACGTATATCCTATAACACATAACGTATAGCGTATAACGCATAACGTATAACGTATAACGTATAACGTATAACGTATAACGTATAACGTATAACGTATAACGTATTACGTATTACGTATAACCTATAACGTCTAACGTATAACGTATAACGTATGACGTATAACGTGTAACGTATAACGTATAACGTATAACGTATTACGTATTACGTATAACCTATAACGTCTAACGTATAACGTATAACGTATGACGTATAACGTATAACGTATAACGTATAACGTATAACGTATAACGTATAACGTATAACGTATAACGTATAACGTGTAACGTATAACGTATAACGTATAACGTATAACTTATAACGTATAACGTATAACGTATAACGTGTAACGTATAACGTATAACGTATAACGTATTACGTATTACGTATAACCTATAACGTCTAACGTATAACGTATAACGTATGACGTATAACGTATAACGTATAACGTATAACGTATAAGGTATAACGTATAACGTATAACGTATAACGTATAACGTATAACGAATAACGTAAAACGTGAAACGTATTACATATTACGTGTAACGAGTAACGTATAACGTATAAAGTATAACGTATAACGTATAACGTGTAACGTATAACGTATATCCTATAACGCATAACGTATAGCGTATAACGCATAACGTATAACGTATAACGTATAACGTATAACGTCTAACGTTTAACGTATAACGTACAACGTATAACGTATAACGTATAACGTATAACGTATCACGTATAACGTATAACGTATAACGTATGACGTATCACGTATAAGGTATGACCTATAACGCATTACGTATAGCGTATAACGCATAACATATAACGTATAACGTATAACGTATAACGTATAACGTATAACGTATAAAGTATAACGTATAACGTATAAGGTGTAACGTATAACGTATATCCTATAACGCATAACGTATAGCGTATAACGCATAACGTATAACGTATAACGTATAACGTATAACGTATAACGTCTAACGTTTAACGTATAACGTACAACGTATTACATATTACATATAACGTATAACGTACAACGTATAACGTATAACATATAACGTCTAACGTTTAACGTATAACGTACAACGTATAACGTATAACGTATAACGTATAACGTATCACGTATAACGTATAACGTATAACGTATGACGTATCACGTATAAGGTATGACCTATAACGCATTACGTATAGCATATAACGCATAACATATAACGTATAACGTATAACGTATAACGTATAACGTATAACGTATAACGTATAACGTATAACGTATAACGTATAACGTATAACGTATAACGTATGACGTATAACGTATAACGTATAACGTATAACGTATAACGTATAACGTATAACGTATGACGTATAACGTATAACGTATAACGTATAACCTATAACGTATAACGTATAACGTATAACGTATAACGTATAACGTATAACGTATAACGAATAACGTATAACGTATAACGTATAACGTATAACGTATAACGTATAACGTATAACGTATAACGTATAACGTATAACGTATAACGTATAACGTATAACGTATAACGTATAACCTATAACGTATAACGTATAACGTATAACGTATAACGTGTAACGTATAACGTATAACGTATAACGTATAACGTATAACGTATAACGTATAACATACAACGTATCACGTATAACGTATATCCTATAACGCATAACGTATATCCTATAACGCATAATGTATAGCGTATAACGCATAACGTATACCGTATAACGTATAACGTCAAACGTATAACGTATAACGTATAACGTATAACGTATAACGCATAACGTATAACGTATACCGTATAACGTATAACGTATAACGTATAACGTATAACGTATAACGTATAACGTATAACGTATAACGTATAACGTATAACGTATAACGTATAACGTATGACGTATCACGTATAAGGTATGACCTATAACGCATTACGTATAGCGTATAACGCATAATGTATAACGTATAACGTATAACGTATAACGTATAACTTATAACGTATAACGTATAACGTATAAAGTATAACGTATAACGTATAACGTATAACTTATAACGTATAACGTATAACGTATAAAGTATAACGTATAACGTATAACGTATAACGTATAACGTATAACGTATAACGTATAACGTATAACGTATAACGTATAACGTATAACGTATAACGTATAACGTATAACGTATAACGTATAACGTATAACGTATAACGTATAACGTATAACGTATAACGTATAACGTATAACGTATAACGTATAACGTATAACTTATAACGTGTAACGTATAACCTATAACGTGTAACGTATAACGTATAACGTATAACGTATTACGTATTACGTAGAAACTATAACGTCTAACGTATAACGTATAACGTATAACGTATAACGTATAACGTATAACGTATAACGTCTAACGTATAACGTATAACGTATAACGTATAACGTATAACGTATAACGTATAACGTATAACGTATAACGTAAAACGTATAACGTATAACGTATAACGTATAACGTATAACGTATAACGTATAACGTATAACGTATAACGTATAACGTATAACGTATAACGTATAACGTATAACGTATAACGTATAACGTATAACGTATAACGTATAACGTATAACGTATAACGTATAACGTATAACGTATAACGTAAAACGTATAACGTATAACGTATAACGTATTACGTATTACGTATAAACTATAACGTCTAACGTATAACGTATAACGTATAACGTATAACGTATCACGTATAACGTATAACGTATGACGTATCACGTATAAGGTATGACCTATAACGCATTACGTATAGCGTATAACGCATAATGTATAACGTATAACGTATAACGTATAACGTATAACTTATAACGTATAACGTATAACGTATAAAGTATAACGTATAACGTATAACGTATAACGTATAACGTATAACGTATAACGTATAACGTATAACGTATAACGTATAACGTATAACGTATAACGTATAACGTATAACGTATAACGTGTAACGTATAACGTATAACGTATAACGTATAACGTATAACGTCTAACGTTTAACGTATAACGTACAACGTATTACATATTACATATAACGTATAACGTACAACGTATAACGTATAACATATAACGTCTAACGTTTAACGTATAACGTATAACGTATAACGTATAACGTATAACGTAAAACGTATAACGTATAACGTATAACGTATAACGTATAACGTATAACGTATAACGTATAACGTATAACGTATAACGTATAACGTATAACGTATAACGTACAACGTATAACGTATAACGTATAACGTATAACGTATAACGTATAACGTATAACGTATAACGTTTAACGTATTACGTAGAACGTATAACGTATAACGTATAACGTATAACGTATCACGTATAACGTATGACGTATAACGTATAACGTATAACGTATAACGTATAACCTATAACGTATAACGTATAACGTATAACGTATAACGTATAACGTATAACGTATAACGAATAACGTATAACGTATAACGTATAACGTATAACGTATAACGTATAACGTATAACGTATAACGTATAACGTATAACGTATAACGTATAACGTGTAACGTATAACGTATAACGTATAACGTATAACGTATAACGAATAACGTATAACGTGTAACGTATAACTTATAACGTATAACGTATAACGTATAACGTATAACGTATAACGTAAAACGTATAACGTATAACGTATAACGTATAACGTATAACGTATAACGTATAACGTATAACGTATAACGTATAACGTATAACGTATAACGTATAACGTATAACGTATAACGTATAACGTATAACGTATAACGTATAACGTATAACGTATAACGTATAACGTATAACGTATAACGTATAACGTATAACGTATAACGTATAACGTATAACGTATAACGTATAACATATATCCTATAACGCATAACGTATTGCTTATAACGCATAACGTATAACGCATAACGTATAACGTATAACGTATAACGTATAACGTATAACGTACAACGTATAACGTACAACGTATAACGTACAACGTATAACGTACAACGTATAACGTACAACGTATAACGTACAACGTATAACGTACAACGTATAACGTACAACGTATAACGTACAACGTATAACGTACAACGTATAACGTATAACGTATAACGTATAACGTATAACGTATAACGTATAACGTATAACGTATAACGTATAACGTATAAAGTATAACGTATAACGTATAACGTATAACGTATAACGAATAACGTATAACGTATAACGAATAACGTATAACGTATAACGTATAACGTATAACGTATGACGTATCACGTATAAGGTATGACCTATAACGCATAACGTATAGCGTATAACGCATAACGTATAACGTATAACGTATAACGTATAACGTATAACGTATAACGTATAACGTATAACGTATAACGTATAACGTATAACGTATAACGTATAACGTATAACGTATAACGTATAACGTATAACGTATAACGTATAACGTATAACGTATAACGTATAACGTATAACGTATAACGTATAACGTATAACGTATAACGTATAACGTATAACGTATAACGTATAACGTATAACGTATAACGTATAACGTATAACGTATAACGTATAACGTATAACGTATAACCTATAACGTATAACGTATAACGTATAACGTATAACGTATAACGTATAACGTATAACGTATAACGTATAAAGTATAACGTATAACGTATAACGTGTAACGTATAACGTATATCCTATAACGCATAACGTATAGCGTATAACGCATAACGTATAACGTATAACGTATAACGTATAACGTCTAACGTTTAACGTATAACGTACAACGTATTACATATTACATATAACGTATAACGTACAACGTATAACGTATAACATATAACGTCTAACGTTTAACGTATAACGTACAACGTATAACGTATAACGTATAACGTATAACGTATAACGTATCACGTATAACGTATAACGTATAACGTATGACGTATCACGTATAAGGTATGACCTATAACGCATTACGTATAGCGTATAACGCATAACATATAACGTATAACGTATAACGTATAACGTATAACGTATAACGTATAAAGTATAACGTATAACGTATAACGTGTAACGTATAACGTATATCCTATAACGCATAACGTATAGCGTATAACGCATAACGTATAACGTATAACGTATAACGTATAACGTCTAACGTTTAACGTATAACGTACAACGTATAACGTATAACGTATAACGTCTAACATATAACGTATAACGTATAACGTATAACGTATAACGTATAAAGTATATCGTATATCGTATAACGTATAACGTATAACGTATAACGTATATCCTATAACACATAACGTATAGCGTATAACGCATAACGTATAACGTATAACGTATAACGTATAACGTATAACGTATGACGTATAACGTATAACGTATAACGTATAACGTATAACGTATAACGTATAACGTATAACGTATAACGTATAACGTGTAACGTATAACGTATAACGTATAACGTATAACTTATAACGTATAACGTATAACGTATAACGTGTAACGTATAACGTATAACGTATAACGTATTACGTATTACGTATAACCTATAACGTCTAACGTATAACGTATAACGTATGACGTATAACGTATAACGTATAACGTATAACGTATAAGGTATAACGTATAACGTATAACGTATAACGTATAACGTATAACGAATAACGTAAAACGTGAAACGTATTACATATTACGTGTAACGAGTAACGTATAACGTATAAAGTATAACGTATAACGTATAACGTGTAACGTATAACGTATATCCTATAACGCATAACGTATAGCGTATAACGCATAACGTATAACGTATAACGTATAACGTATAACGTCTAACGTTTAACGTATAACGTACAACGTATAACGTATAACGTATAACGTATAACGTATCACGTATAACGTATAACGTATAACGTATGACGTATCACGTATAAGGTATGACCTATAACGCATTACGTATAGCGTATAACGCATAACATATAACGTATAACGTATAACGTATAACGTATAACGTATAACGTATAAAGTATAACGTATAACGTATAAGGTGTAACGTATAACGTATATCCTATAACGCATAACGTATAGCGTATAACGCATAACGTATAACGTATAACGTATAACGTATAACGTCTAACGTTTAACGTATAACGTACAACGTATTACATATTACATATAACGTATAACGTACAACGTATAACGTATAACATATAACGTCTAACGTTTAACGTATAACGTACAACGTATAACGTATAACGTATAACGTATAACGTATCACGTATAACGTATAACGTATAACGTATGACGTATCACGTATAAGGTATGACCTATAACGCATTACGTATAGCATATAACGCATAACATATAACGTATAACGTATAACGTATAACGTATAACGTATAACGTATAACGTATAACGTATAACGTATAACGTATAACGTATAACGTATAACGTATGACGTATAACGTATAACGTATAACGTATAACCTATAACGTATAACGTATAACGTATAACGTATAACGTATAACGTATAACGTATAACGAATAACGTATAACGTATAACGTATAACGTATAACGTATAACGTATAACGTATAACGTATAACGTATAACGTATAACGTATAACGTATAACGTATAACGTATAACGTATAACCTATAACGTATAACGTATAACGTATAACGTATAACGTGTAACGTATAACGTATAACGTATAACGTATAACGTATAACGTATAACGTATAACATACAACGTATCACGTATAACGTATATCCTATAACGCATAACGTATATCCTATAACGCATAATGTATAGCGTATAACGCATAACGTATACCGTATAACGTATAACGTCAAACGTATAACGTATAACGTATAACGTATAACGTATAACGCATAACGTATAACGTATACCGTATAACGTATAACGTATAACGTATAACGTATAACGTATAACGTATAACGTATAACGTATAACGTATAACGCATAACGTATAACGTATAACGTATAACGTATAACGTATAAAGTATTTCGTATAACGTATAACGTATAACGTATAACGTATAACGTATATCCTATAACACATAACGTATAGCGTATAACGCATAACGTATAACGTATAACGTATAACGTATAACGTATAACGTATAACGTATAACGTATAACGTTTAACGTATAACGAATAACGTAAAACGTAAAACGTATTACATATTACGTGTAACGAGTAACGTATAACGTATAACGTATAACGTATAACGTATAACGAATAACGTATAACGTATAACGTACAACGTATAACGTATAACGTATAACGTATAGCGTATAACGTATAACGTATTACATATTACATATAACGTATAACGTACAACGTATAACGTATAACATATAACGTCTAACGTTTAACGTATAACGTACAACGTATAACGTATAACGTATAACGTATAACGTATCACGTATAACGTATAACGTATGACGTATCACGTATAAGGTATGACCTATAACGCATTACGTATAGCGTATAACGCATAACATATAACGTATAACGTATAACGTATAACGTATAACGTATAAAGTATAACGTATAACGTATAACGTGTAACGTATAACGTATATCCTATAACGCATAACGTATAGCGTATAACGCATAACGTATAACGTATAACGTATAACGTATAACGTATAACGTCTAACGTTTAACGTATTACGTAGAACGTATAACGTATAACGTATAACGTATAACGTATCACGTATAACGTATGACGTATAACGTATGACGTATCACGTATAAGGTATGACCTATAACGCATTACGTATAGCGTATAACGCATAACATATAACGTATAACGTATAACGTATAACGTATAACGTATAACGTATAACGTATAACGTATAAAGTATAACGTATAACGTATAACGTGTAACGTATAACGTATATCCTATAACGCATAACGTATAGCGTATAACGCATAACGTATAACGTATAACGTATAACGTATAACGTCTAACGTTTAACGTATAACGTACAACGTATTACATATTACATATAACGTATAACGTACAACGTATAACGTATAACATATAACGTCTAACGTTTAACGTATAACGTACAACGTATAACGTATAACGTATAACGTATAACGTATAACGTATAACGTATAACGTATAACGTATAACGTATAACGTATAACTTATAACGTGTAACGTATAACCTATAACGTGTAACGTATAACGTATAACGTATAACGTATTACGTATTACGTATAAACTATAACGTCTAACGTATAACGTATAACGTATAACGTATAACGTATAACGTATCACGTATAACGTATAACGTATGACGTATCACGTATAAGGTATGACCTATAACGCATTACGTATAGCGTATAACGCATAATGTATAACGTATAACGTATAACGTATAACGTATAACTTATAACGTATAACGTATAACGTATAAAGTATAACGTATAACGTATAACGTATAACGTATAACGTATAACGTATAACGTATAACGTATAACGTATAACGTATAACGTATAACGTATAACGTATAACGTATAACGTATAACGTATAACGTATAACGTATAACGTATAACGTATAACGTATAACGTATAACGTATAACGTATAACGTATAACGTATAACGTATAACTTATAACGTGTAACGTATAACCTATAACGTGTAACGTATAACGTATAACGTATAACTTATTACGTATTACGTAGAAACTATAACGTCTAACGTATAACGTATAACGTATAACGTATAACGTATAACGTATAACGTATAACGTCTAACGTATAACGTATAACGTATAACGTATAACGTATAACGTATAACGTATAACGTATAACGTATAACGTAAAACGTATAACGTATAACGTATAACGTATAACGTATAACGTATAACGTATAACGTATAACGTATAACGTATAACGTATAACGTATAACGTATAACGTATAACGTATAACGTATAACGTATAACGTATAACGTATAACGTATAACGTATAACGTATAACGTATAACGTATAACGTATAACGTATAACGTATAACGTATAACGTATAACGTAAAACGTATAACGTATAACGTATAACGTATTACGTATTACGTATAAACTATAACGTCTAACGTATAACGTATAACGTATAACGTATAACGTATCACGTACAACGTATAACGTATGACGTATCACGTATAAGGTATGACCTATAACGCATTACGTATAGCGTATAACGCATAATGTATAACGTATAACGTATAACGTATAACGTATAACTTATAACGTATAACGTATAACGTATAAAGTATAACGTATAACGTATAACGTATAACGTATAACGTATAACGTATAACGTATAACGTATAACGTATAACGTATAACGTATAACGTATAACGTATGACGTATAACGTATAACGTATAACGTATAACGTATAACGTATAACGTATAACGTATAACGTATAACGTATAACGTATAACGTCTAACGTTTAACGTATAACGTACAACGTATTACATATTACATATAACGTATAACGTACAACGTATAACGTATAACGTATGACGTATCACGTATAAGGTATGACCTATAACGCATTACGTATAGCGTATAACGCATAACATATAACGTATAACGTATAACGTATAACGTATAACGTATAAAGTATAACGTATAACGTATAACGTGTAACGTATAACGTATATCCTATAACGCATAACGTATAGCGTATAACGCATAACGTATAACGTATAACGTATAACGTATAACGTATAACGTCTAACGTTTAACGTATTACGTAGAACGTATAACGTATAACGTATAACGTATAACGTATCACGTATAACGTATGACGTATAACGTATGACGTATCACGTATAAGGTATGACCTATAACGCATTACGTATAGCGTATAACGCATAACATATAACGTATAACGTATAACGTATAACGTATAACGTATAACGTATAACGTATAACGTATAAAGTATAACGTATAACGTATAACGTGTAACGTATAACGTATATCCTATAACGCATAACGTATAGCGTATAACGCATAACGTATAACGTATAACGTATAACGTATAACGTCTAACGTTTAACGTATAACGTACAACGTATTACATATTACATATAACGTATAACGTACAACGTATAACGTATAACATATAACGTCTAACGTTTAACGTATAACGTACAACGTATAACGTATAACGTATAACGTATAACGTATAACGTATAACGTATAACGTATAACGTATAACGTATAACGTATAACGTATAACTTATAACGTGTAACGTATAACCTATAACGTGTAACGTATAACGTATAACGTATAACGTATAACGTATAACGTATAACGTATAACGTATAACGTATAACGTATAACGTATAACGTATAACGTATAACGTATAACGTATAACGTATAACGTATAACGTATAACGTATAACGTATAACGTATAACGTATAACGTATAACGTATAACGTATAACGTATAACGTATAACATATATCCTATAACGCATAACGTATAGCTTATAACGCATAACGTATAACGCATAACGTATAACGTATAACGTATAACGTATAACGTATAACGTACAACGTATAACGTACAACGTATAACGTACAACGTATAACGTACAACGTATAACGTACAACGTATAACGTACAACGTATAACGTACAACGTATAACGTACAACGTATAACGTACAACGTATAACGTACAACGTATAACGTATAACGTATAACGTATAACGTATAACGTATAACGTATAACGTATAACGTATAACGTATAACGTATAAAGTATAACGTATAACGTATAACGTATAACGTATAACGAATAACGTATATCGTATAACGAATAACGTATAACGTATAACGTATAACGTATAACGTATGACGTATCACGTATAAGGTATGACCTATAACGCATAACGTATAGCGTATAACGCATAACGTATAACGTATAACGTATAACGTATAACGTATAACGTATAACGTATAACGTATAACGTATAACGTATAACGTATAACGTATAACGTATAACGTATAACGTATAACGTATAACGTATAACGTATAACGTATAACGTATAACGTATAACGTATAACGTATAACGTATAACGTATAACGTATAACGTATAACGTATAACGTATAACGTATAACGTATAACGTATAACGTATAACGTATAACGTATAACGTATAACGTATAACGTATAACGTATAACGTATAACCTATAACGTATAACGTATAACGTATAACGTATAACGTATAACGTATAACGTATAACGTATAACGTATAAAGTATAACGTATAACGTATAACGTGTAACGTATAACGTATATCCTATAACGCATAACGTATAGCGTATAACGCATAACGTATAACGTATAACGTATAACGTATAACGTCTAACGTTTAACGTATAACGTACAACGTATTACATATTACATATAACGTATAACGTACAACGTATAACGTATAACATATAACGTCTAACGTTTAACGTATAACGTACAACGTATAACGTATAACGTATAACGTATAACGTATAACGTATCACGTATAACGTATAACGTATAACGTATGACGTATCACGTATAAGGTATGACCTATAACGCATTACGTATAGCGTATAACGCATAACATATAACGTATAACGTATAACGTATAACGTATAACGTATAACGTATAAAGTATAACGTATAACGTATAACGTGTAACGTATAACGTATATCCTATAACGCATAACGTATAGCGTATAACGCATAACGTATAACGTATAACGTATAACGTATAACGTCTAACGTTTAACGTATAACGTACAACGTATAACGTATAACGTATAACGTCTAACATATAACGTATAACGTATAACGTATAACGTATAACGTATAAAGTATATCGTATATCGTATAACGTATAACGTATAACGTATAACGTATATCCTATAACACATAACGTATAGCGTATAACGCATAACGTATAACGTATAACGTATAACGTATAACGTATAACGTATAACGTATAACGTATAACGTATTACGTATTACGTATAACCTATAACGTCTAACGTATAACGTATAACGTATGACGTATAACGTGTAACGTATAACGTATAACGTATAACGTATTACGTATTACGTATAACCTATAACGTCTAACGTATAACGTATAACGTATGACGTATAACGTATAACGTATAACGTATAACGTATAACGTATAACGTATAACGTATAACGTATAACGTATAACGTGTAACGTATAACGTATAACGTATAACGTATAACTTATAACGTATAACGTATAACGTATAACGTGTAACGTATAACGTATAACGTATAACGTATTACGTATTACGTATAACCTATAACGTCTAACGTATAACGTATAACGTATGACGTATAACGTATAACGTATAACGTATAACGTATAAGGTATAACGTATAACGTATAACGTATAACGTATAACGTATAACGAATAACGTAAAACGTGAAACGTATTACATATTACGTGTAACGAGTAACGTATAACGTATAAAGTATAACGTATAACGTATAACGTGTAACGTATAACGTATATCCTATAACGCATAACGTATAGCGTATAACGCATAACGTATAACGTATAACGTATAACGTATAACGTCTAACGTTTAACGTATAACGTACAACGTATAACGTATAACGTATAACGTATAACGTATCACGTATAACGTATAACGTATAACGTATGACGTATCACGTATAAGGTATGACCTATAACGCATTACGTATAGCGTATAACGCATAACATATAACGTATAACGTATAACGTATAACGTATAACGTATAACGTATAAAGTATAACGTATAACGTATAAGGTGTAACGTATAACGTATATCCTATAACGCATAACGTATAGCGTATAACGCATAACGTATAACGTATAACGTATAACGTATAACGTCTAACGTTTAACGTATAACGTACAACGTATTACATATTACATATAACGTATAACGTACAACGTATAACGTATAACATATAACGTCTAACGTTTAACGTATAACGTACAACGTATAACGTATAACGTATAACGTATAACGTATCACGTATAACGTATAACGTATAACGTATGACGTATCACGTATAAGGTATGACCTATAACGCATTACGTATAGCATATAACGCATAACATATAACGTATAACGTATAACGTATAACGTATAACGTATAACGTATAACGTATAACGTATAACGTATAACGTATAACGTATAACGTATAACGTATGACGTATAACGTATAACGTATAACGTATAACCTATAACGTATAACGTATAACGTATAACGTATAACGTATAACGTATAACGTATAACGAATAACGTATAACGTATAACGTATAACGTATAACGTATAACGTATAACGTATAACGTATAACGTATAACGTATAACGTATAACGTATAACGTATAACGTATAACGTATAACGTATAACGTATAACCTATAACGTATAACGTATAACGTATAACGTATAACGTGTAACGTATAACGTATAACGTATAACGTATAACGTATAACGTATTACGTATAACATACAACGTATCACGTATAACGTATATCCTATAACGCATAACGTATATCCTATAACGCATAATGTATAGCGTATAACGCATAACGTATACCGTATAACGTATAACGTCAAACGTATAACGTATAACGTATAACGTATAACGTATAACGCATAACGTATAACGTATACCGTATAACGTATAACGTATAACGTATAACGTATAACGTATAACGTATAACGTATAACGTATAACGTATAACGCATAACGTATAACGTATAACGTATAACGTATAACGTATAAAGTATTTCGTATAACGTATAACGTATAACGTATAACGTATAACGTATATCCTATAACACATAACGTATAGCGTATAACGCATAACGTATAACGTATAACGTATAACGTATAACGTATAACGTATAACGTATAACGTATAACGTTTAACGTATAACGAATAACGTAAAACGTAAAACGTATTACATATTACGTGTAACGAGTAACGTATAACGTATAACGTATAACGTATAACGTATAACGAATAACGTATAACGTATAACGTACAACGTATAACGTATAACGTATAACGTATAGCGTATAACGTATAACGTATTACATATTACATATAACGTATAACGTACAACGTATAACGTATAACATATAACGTCTAACGTTTAACGTATAACGTACAACGTATAACGTATAACGTATAACGTATAACGTATCACGTATAACGTATAACGTATGACGTATCACGTATAAGGTATGACCTATAACGCATTACGTATAGCGTATAACGCATAACATATAACGTATAACGTATAACGTATAACGTATAACGTATAAAGTATAACGTATAACGTATAACGTGTAACGTATAACGTATATCCTATAACGCATAACGTATAGCGTATAACGCATAACGTATAACGTATAACGTATAACGTATAACGTATAACGTCTAACGTTTAACGTATTACGTAGAACGTATAACGTATAACGTATAACGTATAACGTATCACGTATAACGTATGACGTATAACGTATGACGTATCACGTATAAGGTATGACCTATAACGCATTACGTATAGCGTATAACGCATAACATATAACGTATAACGTATAACGTATAACGTATAACGTATAACGTATAACGTATAACGTATAAAGTATAACGTATAACGTATAACGTGTAACGTATAACGTATATCCTATAACGCATAACGTATAGCGTATAACGCATAACGTATAACGTATAACGTATAACGTATAACGTCTAACGTTTAACGTATAACGTACAACGTACTACATATTACATATAACGTATAACGTACAACGTATAACGTATAACATATAACGTCTAACGTTTAACGTATAACGTACAACGTATAACGTATAACGTATAACGTATAACGTATAACGTATAACGTATAACGTATAACGTATAACGTATAACGTATAACTTATAACGTGTAACGTATAACCTATAACGTGTAACGTATAACGTATAACGTATAACGTATTACGTATTACGTATAAACTATAACGTCTAACGTATAACGTATAACGTATAACGTATAACGTATAACGTATCACGTATAACGTATAACGTATGACGTATCACGTATAAGGTATGACCTATAACGCATTACGTATAGCGTATAACGCATAATGTATAACGTATAACGTATAACGTATAACGTATAACTTATAACGTATAACGTATAACGTATAAAGTATAACGTATAACGTATAACGTATAACGTATAACGTATAACGTATAACGTATAACGTATAACGTATAACGTATAACGTATAACGTATAACGTATAACGTATAACGTATAACGTATAACGTATAACGTATAACGTATAACGTATAACGTATAACGTATAACGTATAACGTATAACGTATAACGTATAACGTATAACTTATAACGTGTAACGTATAACCTATAACGTGTAACGTATAACGTATAACGTATAACTTATTACGTATTACGTAGAAACTATAACGTCTAACGTATAACGTATAACGTATAACGTATAACGTATAACGTATAACGTATAACGTCTAACGTATAACGTATAACGTATAACGTATAACGTATAACGTATAACGTATAACGTATAACGTATAACGTAAAACGTATAACGTATAACGTATAACGTATAACGTATAACGTATAACGTATAACGTATAACGTATAACGTATAACGTATAACGTATAACGTATAACGTATAACGTATAACGTATAACGTATAACGTATAACGTATAACGTATAACGTATAACGTATAACGTAT